>NC_044569.1:4342888-4418595 GCF_007565055.1 Rhinopithecus roxellana | reverse complement strand
AGTTAACACGAAAAGAGTGTGAGCAAACTGCTTCCTGAGGTTAAGTTGTAAGTCTGGAGATGAACTCAATGATCAGAAAGAAGTTTCTCAGAAAGTTTCTTTCACGTTTTGAACTGATGAAATTCCTTTATCAGCGTAGACTCAATGCTATTCTCAAATAAGCCCTTGTCAGGTTCCTCAAAGACAGTGTTAATGCGACGCTCACTAAAACCATAAGTGTAACTCTGGGAGGGGATGAATTCACACCATCACAAGAAAATTTCTAAGAAAGCTTCTTTCTAGTTTTCATTGAAGATATTTCCTTTTCACCGTAGGTTCATGCGCTACTATGAAGTATCCAATTGCAGTTTCCAGAAAACTGTGTTAAACAAACTGATCACTGAAGAGAAACGTGAACTCTGTGAGTTGCATCAAACATGGCAGTGCAGTTTCCTCAGAAGCTTCTCTCTAGTTATTATGTGAGGATATCTCCTTTTTCACCATAGCCCTCAATGAGCTCCCAAATATCACTTTGCTGAATCCACGAGAACACTGTTATCAAAGTGTTCTAAGAAGGGAAGGGTGGAAATCTAGGTGATGAAGTCACACATCAGAAAGCAATCTCTCAAAAAGCTTCTCTCTAGTTATTATGTGAGGATATCTCCTTTTTCACCATGGGCCCCTAAGGGCTCCCAAATATCACTTTGCAGTTAACACGAAAAGAGTGTTAGCAAACTGCTTCCTGAGGTGTACGTTGTAAGTCTGTGACATGAACTCACTGATCAGAAAGAAGTTTCTCAGAAAGCTTCTTTCACGTTTTGAACTCATGAAATTTCCTTTATCAGCGTAGACTTCAATGCGATTCAAAGAAGCCCTTGTCAGGTTCCTCAAAGACAGTGTTAATGGACTGCTCCACGAAACATAAGTGTAACTCTGTGAGATGAATTCACACATCACCAAGAAGTTTCTAAGAAAGCTTCTTTCTAGTTTTCATCTGAAGATATTTCCTTTGTCACCGTAGGCTTCATTGCGCTATGAAGTATCTAATTGCAGATTTCCAGAAAACTGTTTTAACAAACGGATCACTGAAGAGAAACGTGAAACTCTGTGAGTTGCATTCACACAAGGCAGTGCAGTTTCTCAGAAAGCTTCTCTCTAGATATTATGTGAGGATATCTCCTTTTTCACCATGGGCCCTTAAGGGCTCCCAAATATCACTTTGCAGAATCAAACGACAACAGTGTTAGCAAACTGTTCCAAGAAGGGAAGGGTGGAACTCTGTGTGATGAAGTCACACATCAGAAAGCAATCTCTCAAAAAGCTTCTCTCTAGTTATTATGTGAGGATAATTCCTTTTTCACCATGGGCCCCAATGGGCTCCCAAATATCACTTTGCAGTTTCCACGAAAAGAGTGTGAGCAAACTGCTTCCTGAGGTTTAAGTTGTAAGTCTGTGAGATGAACTCACTGATCAGAAAGAAGTTTCTCAGAAAGCTTCTTTCACGTTTTGAACTAATGAGATTTCCTTTATCAGCGTAGGCCTCAATGCCATCCAAAGAAGCCCGTCTCAGGTTCCTCAAAAATAGTGTTAATGGACTACTCCACGAAACATAAGTGTAACTCTGTGAGATGAATTCACACATCACCAAGAAGTTTCTAAGAAAGCTTCTTTCTAGTTTTCATCTGAGAATATTTCCTTTGTCACCATAAGCTTCATTGCCCTGTGAAGTATCTAATTGCAGATTTCCAGAAAACTGTGTTAACAAACTGATCACTGAAGAGAAACGTGTAACTCTGTGAGTTGCCTTAACACATGGCAGTGCAGTTTCTCAGAAAGCTTCTCTCTAGTTATTATGTGAGGATATCTCCTTTTTCACCATAGCCCTCAATGAGCTCCCAAATATCACTTTGCTGAATACACGAGAACACTGTTATCAAAGTGTTCCAAGAAGGGAAGGGTGGAACTCTGTGTGATGAAGTCACACATCAGAAAGCAATCTCTCAAAAAGCTTCTCCCTAGTTATTAGGTGAGGATATCTCCTTTTTCACCATGGGCCCCTATGGGCTCCCAAATATCGCTTTGCAGTTTCCACGAAAAGAGTGTGAGCAAACTGCTTCCTGAGGTTTAAGTTGTAAGTCTGTGAGATGAACTCACTGATCAGAAAGAAGTTTCTCAGAAAGCTTCTTTCACGTTTTGAAATGATGAAATTTCCTTTATCAGCGTAGACCTCAATGCGATTCAAATAAGCCCTTGTCAGGTTCCTCAAAGACAGTGTTAATGGACTGCTCCACTAAACATAAGTGTAACTCTGTGAGATGAATTCACACATCACCAAGAAATTTCTAAGAAAGCTTCTTTCTAGTTTTCATCTGAAGATATTTCCTTTGTCACCGTAGGCTTCATTGCGCTATGAAGTATCTAATTTCAGTTTCCAGAAAACTGTGTTAACAAACTGATCACTGAAGAGAAACGTGTAACTCTGTGAGTTGCATTCACACATGGCAATGCAGTTTCTCAGAAGGCTTCTTTCCACTTTAATGTGAGGATATTTTCCTTTTCACCAGAGCCCACAATGAGCTCCAAAATATCACCTTGCAGAATCCACGACAAGAGTGTTAGCAAAACTGTTTCAAGAAGGGAAAAGGTGGAACTCTGTGTGATGAAGCTTACACATCAGAAAGCAGTCTGTCAGGAAAGCCTCTCTCTAGTATTAGGTGAGGATACTTCTTTTACACCATGGGCCCCTATGGGCTCCCCAATATCACCTTTGCAGAATCCACGACAACAGTGTTAACAAACTGTTCCAAGAAGGGAAGGGTCGAACTCTGTGTGATGAAGTCACACATCAGAAAGCAATCTCTCAGAAAGCTTCTCTCTAGTTATTAGGGGAATATAATTCCTTTTTCACCATGGGCCCCTATGGGCTCCCAAATCTCACTTTGCAGTTAACACGAAAAGAGGGTTAGCAAACTGCTTCCTGAGGTGTACGTTTTAAGTCTGTGACATGAACTCACTGATCAGAAAGAAGTTTCACAGAAAGCTTCTTTCACGTTTTGAACTGACGAAATTTCCTTTATCAGCGTAACCTCAATGCGATTCAAAGAAGCCCTTGTCAGGTTCCTCAAAGACAGTGTTAATGGACTGCTCCAGGAAACATAAGTGTAACTCTGTGAGATGAATTCACACATCACCAAGAAGTTTCTAAGAAAGCTTCTTTCTAGTTTTCATCTGAAGATATTTCCCTTGTCACCGTAAGCTTCATTGCGCTAGGAAGTATCTAATTGCAGATTTCCAGAAAACTGTGTTAACAAACTGATCACTGAAGAGAAACGTGTAACTCTGTGAGTTGCATTCACACATGGCAATGCGGTTTCTCAGAAGGCTTCTTTCCAGTTTTAATGTGAGGATATTTCCTTTTTCACCAGAGCCCTCAATGAGCTCCAAAATATCACTTTGCAGAATCCAGGACAACAGTGTTAGCAAACTTTTCCAAGAAGGGAAGGGTGGAACTCTGTGTGATGAAGTCACATATCAGAAAGCAATCTCTCAGAAAGCTTCTCTCTAGTTATTGTCTGAGGATATTTCCTTTTTCACCATGGGCTTCAAAAGGCTCCCAAATATCACTTAGCAGATTCCACGCAAAGAGTGTTAGCAAACTTGTTCCTGAGGAATAAGTTGTAACTCTTTGAGATGAATTCACAGTTCACAGAGAAGTTTCTCAGAACTCTTCTTTTTCGTTTTAATGGAAGGATATTTTCTTTGGTCCCTTAGACTTCAAAGGGATCCGAAATATCAGTTCTCAGATTTCACACAAACTGGGCTAGCCAACGGCCCCACGAAATACAGCTGGAACTCAGTGGGTTGAATTCACACATCACAAAGCGGTTTCTCAGAAAGCGTCTTGCTTTAGGAAGATGAGGTTATTTGTGGTCTCGGAGCGCCACCGTGTGTCCTATTGCAGATTCTGCGAAAACTCGGTTAGCAAGCTTCTCCGTGAAAACAGTGGTGGACATCTGTGGCCTGAATTCACCCACAGCAAAGACGTTTTTGAGAAGGTTTCTCTACAGGTTTGTCCGAGGATACTTCCTTATTCACCATGGGATTCAACGATATCCAAGACATCACTTATGAGATTCCACAAAAGGAATGCTAGGAAACTCCACCATGAAAGGGGGGTATAACACTGTGAAATGATTCACACATCACAAAGCAGTTTCTCAGAAAACTTCATTCTGGTTTTTCTCGGAGGATATTTCCTTTGTCCTTCCACTCTCCAAACCCATCGAAAATATCACTTCTCAGAAACCACGGAAACAGTCCTAGGAAACGGCTTCAAGAAATAGTGGTGTAACTCTGAGAGATGAAGTCACACATCAGAAAGCAAATTCTCAGAAAGCTTCTTTCACCTTCTGATCTGAGGATTTCCCTTTGTCACCGTCAGCTGCATAGCGCTAAGAAGTATCCCATTGCAGATTTCAAGAAAACTGTGTAAGCAAACGGATCAGTGAGGAGAAACATGTAACTCTGTGAGTTGCATTCACACATCGCAAAGCTGGTTCTAAGAAAGCTTTATTCCAGTTTCTTTCTGAGGATATTTCCTTTTTCACCATAGCCCTCAATGAGCTCCCAAATATCACATTGCTGAATACACAACCACAGTGTTAGCAAACTGTTCCAAGAAGGGAAAGGTGGAACTCTGTGTGATGAAGTCACACATCAGTAAGCAATCTCTCAGAAAGCTTCTCTGTAATTATGTGAGGATATTTCCTTTTTCACCATGCACCCCTATGGGCTCCGAAATATCACTTTGCAGAATCCACGACAACAGTGTGAGCACACTGTCTCACGAAGGGAAGGGTGGAACTCTGTGTGATGAAGTCACACATCAGAAAGCAATCTCTCAGAAAGCTTCTCTCTTGTTATTATGTGATTATATTTCCTTTTTTCCCATGGGCCCCTATGGGCTCCCAAATATCACATTGCAGATTCCATGAAAAGAGTGTTAGCAAACTGCTTCCTGAGGTCTAAGTTGTAACTCTGTGAGATAAATTCACAGATCAGAAAGTAGTTTCTCAGAAAGCATCTTTCACGTTTTGAACTGATGATATTTCCTTTATCAGTGTAGGCCTCAATGCGATCCAAAGAAGCCCTTTTCAGGTTCCTCAACGACAGAGTAAATGGACTGCTCCATGAAACATAAGTGTATCACTGTGAGATGAGTTCACACATAACCAAGAAGTTCCTAGGAAAGCTTCTTTCTAGTTTTCATCTGAGGATATTTCCTATGTCACCGTAAGCTTCATTTCGCTATGAAGTATCTAATTGCAGATTTCGAGAAAACTGTGTTAACAAACCGATCACTGAAGAGAAACGTGTAATTCTGTGAGTTGCATTCACACATGGCAATGCAGTTTCTCAGAAGGCTTCTTTCCAGTTTTGATCTGAGGGTATTTCCTTTTTCACCATAGCCCTCAATAAGCTCCCAAATATCCCTTTCTAGAATCCATGACAACAGTGTTAGCAAACTGTTCCAAGAAGGAATGGGTGGAACTCTGTGTGATGAAGTCACACATCAGAAAGCAATCTCTCAGAAAGATTCTCTCTAGTTATTATGTGAGGATATTTCCTTTTTCACCATGGGCCCCTATGGGCTCCCAAATATCACTTTACATTTTCCACAGAAAGAGTGTTAGCAAACTCCTTCCTGAGGTCTAAATTTTAAGTCTGTGAGATGAACTCACTGATCAGAAAGAAGTTTCTCAGAAAGCTTCTTTCACGTTTTGAACTGATGAAATTACCTTTATCAGCGTAGGCCTCAATGCCATCCAAAGAAGCCCTTCTCAGGTTCCTCAAAAACAGTGTTAACGGACTGCTCCACGTAACATAAGTGTAAGTCTGAGAGATGAATTCACACATCACCAAGAAGTTTCTGAGAAAGCTTCTTTCTAGTTTTCATCTGAGAATATTTCCTTTTTCAGCATAAGCTTCATTGCGCTATGAAGTATCTAATTGCAGATTTCCAGAAATCTGTGTTAACAAACTGATCACTGAAGAGAAACGTGTAACTCTGTGAGTTGCATTCACACATGGCAGTGCAGTTTCTCAGAAAGCTTCTCTCTAGTTATTATGTGAGGATATCTCCTTTTTCACCATAGCCCTCAATGAGCTCCCAAATATCACTTTGCTGAATCCACGAGAACACTGTTATCAAAGTGTTCCAAGAAGGGAAGGGTGGAAATCTGGGTGATGAAGTCACACATCAGAAAGCAATCTTTCAAAAAGCTTCCCTCTAGTTATTATGTAAGGATATCTCCTTTTTCACCATGGGCCCTTATGGGCTCCCAAATATCACTTTGCAGAATCAAACGACAACAGTGGTAGCAAACTGTTCCAAGAAGGGAAGGGTGGAACTCTGTGTGATGAAGTCACACATCAGAAAGCAATCTCTCAGAAAGATTCTCTCTAGTTATTATGTGAGGATATTTCCTTTTTCACCATGGGCCCCTATGGGCTCCCAAATATCACTTTACATTTTCCACAGAAAGATTGTTAGCAAACTCCTTCCTGAGGTCTAAATTTTAAGTCTGTGAGATGAACTCACTGATCAGAAAGAAGTTTCTCAGAAAGCTTCTTTCACGTTTTGAAATGATGAAGTTTGCTTTATCAGCGTAGGCCTCAATGCCATCCAAAGAAGCCCTTCTCAGGTTCCTCAAAAACAGTGTTAACGGACTGCTCCACGTAACATAAGTGTAAGTCTGAGAGATGAATTCACACATCACCAAGAAGTTTCTGAGAAAGCTTCTTTCTAGTTTTCATCTGAGAATATTTCCTTTTTCAGCATAAGCTTCATTGCGCTATGAAGTATCTAATTGCAGATTTCCAGAAATCTGTGTTAACAAACTGAACACTGAAGAGAAACGTGTAACTCTGTGAGTTGCATTCACACATGGCAGTGCAGTTTCTCAGAAAGCTTCTCTCTTGTTATTATGTGAGGATATCTCCTTTTTCATCATAGCCCTCAATGAGCTCCCAAATATCACTTTGCTGAATACACGAGAACACTGTTATCAAAGTGTTCCAAGAAGGGAAGGGTGGAAATCTGGGTGATGAAGTCACACATCAGAAAGCAATCTCTCAAAAAGCTTCTCCTCTAGTTATTATGTGAGGATATCTCCTTTTTCACCATGGGCCCTATGGGCTCCCAAATATCACTTTGCATTTTCAACGAAAAGAGTGTTAGCAAACTGCTTCCTGAGGTGTACGTTGTAAGTCTGTGACATGAACTCAGTGATCCGAAAGAAGTTTCTCAGAAAGCTTCTTTCACGTTTTGAACTGATGAAATTTCCTTTAACAGCGTAGACATCAATGCGATTCAAAGAAGCCCTTGTCAGCTTCCTCAAAGACAGTGTTAATGGACTGCTCCACGAAACATAAGTGTAACTCTGTGAGATGAATTCACACATCACCAAGAAGTTTCTAAGAAAGCTTCTTGCTAGTTTTCATCGGAGGATATTTCCTTTGTCACCGTAAGCTTCATTGCGCTAGGAAGTATCTAATTGCAGATTTCCAGAAAACTGTGTTAACAAACCGATCACTGAAGAGAAACGTGTAACTCTGTGAGTTGCATTCACACATGGCAATGCAGTTTCTCAGAAGGCTTCTTTCCAGTTTTAATGTGAGGATATTTCCTTTTTCACCAGAGCCCTCAATGAGCTCCAAAATATCACTTTGCAGAATCCACGACAAGAGTGTTAGCAAACTGTTTCAAGAAGGGAAGGGTGGAAATCTGTGTGATGAAGTCACACATCAGAAAGCAATCTGTCAGAAAGCTTCTCTCTAGTTATTAGGTGAGGATATTTCTTTTTTCACCATGGGCCCCTATGGGCTCCCAAATATCACTTTGCAGAATCCACGACAACAGTGTTAACAAACTGTTCGAAGAAGGGAAGGGTGGAACTCTGTGTGATGAAGTCACACATCAGAAAGCAATCTCTCAGAAAGCTTCTCTCTAGTTATTAGGTGAATATAATTCCTTTTTCACCATGGGCCTCTATGGGCTCCCATATCTCACTTTGCAGTTTCCACGAAAAGAGTGTTAGCAAACTGCTTCCTGAGGAGTACGTTGTAAGTCTGTGACATGAACTCACTGATCAGAAAGAAGTTTCTCAGAAAGCTTCTTTCACGTTTTGAACTGATGAAATTTCCTTTATCAGTGTAACCTCAAGGCGATTCAAAGAAGTCCTTGTCAGGTTCCTCAAAGACAGTGTTAATGGACTGCTCCAGGAAACATAAGTGTAACTCTGTGAGATGAATTCACACATCACCAAGAAGTTTCTAAGAAAGCTTCTTTCTAGTTTTCATCTGAAGATATTTCCTTTGTCACCGTAAGCTTCATTGCGCTAGGAAATATCTAATTGCAGATTTCCAGAAAACTGTGTTAACAAACTGATCACTGAAGAGAAACGTGTAACTCTGTGAGTTGCATTCACACATGGCAATGCAGTTTCTCAGAAGGCTTCTTTCCAGTTTTAATGTGAGGATATTTCCTTTTCCACCAGAGCCCTCAATGAGCTCCAAAATATCACTTTGCAGAATCCAGGACAACAGTGTTAGCAAACTGTTCCAAGAATTGAGGGGTGGAACTCTGTGTGATGAAGTCACACATTAGAAAGCAATCTGTCAGAAAGCTTCTCTCTAGTTATTAGGTGAGGATACTTCTTTTTTCACCATGGGCCCCTATGGGCTCCCAAATATCACTTTGCAGAATCCATGACAACAGTGTTAACAAACTGATCCAAGAAGGGAAGGGTGGAACTCTGTGTGATGAAGTCACACATCAGAAAGCAATCTCTCAGAAAGCTTCTCTCTAGTTATTAGGTGAATATAATTCCTTTTTCACCATGGGTCCCTATGGGCTCCCAAATCTCACTTTGCAGTTTCCACGAAGATTGTTAGCAAACTGCTTCCTGAAGTCTAAGTTATAAGTCTGTGAGATGAACTCACAGATCAGAAAAAAGTTTCTCAGAAAGCTTCTTTCACGTTTTGAACCGATGAAATTTACTTTATCAGCGTAGGCCTCAATGCGATCCAAAGAAGCCCTTGTCAGGTTCCTCAAAGACAGTGTTAATGGACTGCTCCATGAAACATAAGTGTAACTCTGTGAGATGAATTCACACATCACTAAGAAGTTTCTAAGAAAGCTTCTTTCTAGTTTTCATCGGAGGATATTTCCTTTGTCACCGTAAGCTTCATTGCGCTCGAAGTATCTAATTGCAGATTTTCAGAAAACTGTGTTAACAAACTGATCACTGAAGAGAAACGTGTAACTCTGTGAGTTGCATTCACACATGGCAATGCAGTTTCTCTGAAGGCTTCTTTCCAGTTTTAATGTGAGGATATTTCCTTTTTCACCAGAGCCCTCAATGAGCTCCAAAATATCACTTTGCAGAATCCAGGACAACAGTGTTAGCAAATTGTTCCAAGAAGGGAGGGGTGGAACTCTGTGTGATGAAGTCACATATCAGAAAGCAATCTGTCAGAAAGCTTCTCTCTAGTTATTGTCTGAGGATATTTCCTTTTTCACCATGGGCTTCAAAAGGCTCCCAAATATCACTTAGCAGATTCCACGCAAAGAGTGTTAGCAAACTTGTTCCTGAGGAATAAGTTGTAACTCTTTGAGATGAATTCACAGTTCACAGAGAAGTTTCTCAGAACTCTTCTTTTTCGTTTTAATGGAAGGATATTTTCTTTGGCCCCTTAGACTTCAAAGGGATCCGAAATATCAGTTCTCAGATTTCACACAAACTGGGCTAGCCAACGGCCCCACGAAATACAGCTGGAACTCAGTGGGTTGAATTCACACATCACAAAGCGGTTTCTCAGAAAGCTTCTTGCTTTAGGAAGATGAGGTTATTTGTGGTCTCGGAGCGCCACCGTGTGTCCTATTGCAGATTCTGCGAAAACTCGGTTAGCAAGCTTCTCCGTGAAAACAGTGATGGACATCTGTGGCCTGAATTCATCCACAGCAAAGACGTTTTTGAGAAGGTTTCTCTACAGGTTTGTCCGAGGATACTTCCTTATTCACCATGGGATTCAACGATATCCAAGACATCACTTATGAGATTCCACAAAAGGAATGCTAGGAAACTCCACCATGAAAGGGGGGTATAACACTGTGAAATGATTCACACATCACAAAGCAGTTTCTCAGAAAACTTCATTCTGGTTTTTCTCGGAGGATATTTCCTTTGTCCTTCCACTCTCCAAACCCATCGAAAATATCACTTCTCAGAAACCACGGAAACAGTCCTAGGAAACGGCTCCAAGAAATAGTGGTGTAATTCTGAGAGATGAAGTCACACATATGAAAGCAAATTCTCAGAAAGCTTCTTTCACCTTCTGATCTGAGGATTTCCCTTTGTCACCGTCAGCTGCATAGCGCTAAGAAGTATCCCATTGCAGATTTCAAGAAAACTGTGTAAACAAACGGATCAGTGAGGAGAAACATGTAACTCTGTGAGTTGCATTCACACATCGCAAAGCTGGTTCTAAGAAAGCTTTTTTCCAGTTTCTTTCTGAGGATATTTCCTTTTTCACCATAGCCCTCAATGAGCTCCCATATATCACATTGCTGAATACACAACCACAGTGTTAGCAAACTGTTCCAAGAAGGGAAGGGTGGAACTCTGTGTGATGAAGTCACACATCAGAAAGCAATATCTCAGAAAGCTTCTCTCTAGTTATTTTGTTAGGATATTTCCTTTTTCACCATGGGCCCCTATGGGCTCCCAAATATCACCTTGCAGTTTCCACGAAAAGAGTGTTAGCAAACTGCTTCCTGAGGTCTAAGTTGTAAGTCTGTGAGATGATCTCACTGATTAGAAAGAAGTTTCTCAGAAAGCTTCTTTCACGTTTTGAACTGATGGAATTTCCTTTATCAGCGTAGGCCTCAATGCGATCCAAAGAAGCCCTTCTCAGGTTCCTCAAAGACAGTGTTAATGGACTGCTCCACGAAACATAAGTGTAACTCTGTGAGATGAATTCACACATCACCAAGAAGTTTGTAAGAAAGCCTCTTTCTAGTTTTCATCTGAGGATATTTCCTTTGCCCTCACAAGCTTCATTACGCTAAGAAGAATCCCATTGCACATTTCCAGAAAACTTTGTTAGGAAACTGATCACTGTAGAGAAACGTGTAACTCTGTGAGTTGCATTCACTCATGGCAATGCAGTTTCTCAGAAGGCTTCTTTCCACTTTCAATGTGAGGATATTTCCTTTTTCACCAGAGCCCTCAATGAGTTCCAAAATATCACTTTGCAGAATCCACGACAAGAGTGTTAGCAAACTGTTTCAAGAAGGGAAGGGTGGAACTCTGTGTGATGAAGTCACACATCAGAAAGCAATCTGTCAGAAAGCTTCTCTCTAGTTATTAGGTGAGGATACTTCTTTTTTCACCATGGGCCCCTATGGGCTCCCAAATATCACTTTGCAGAATTCACGAAAACAGTGTTAACAAACTGTTCCAAGAAGGGAAGGGTGGAACTCTGTGTGATGAAGTCACACATCAGAAAGCAATCTCTCAGAAAGCTTCTCTCTAGTTATTAGGTGAATATAATTCCTTTTTCACCATGGGTCCCTATGGGCTCCCAAATCTCACTTTGCAGTTTCCACGAAGACTGTTAGCAAACTGCTTCCTGAAGTCTAAGTTATAAGTCTGTGAGATGAACTCACAGATCAGAAAGAAGTTTCTCAGAAAGCTTCTTTCACGTTTTGAACCGATGAAATATCCTTTATCAGCGTAGGCCTCAATGCGATTCAAAGAAGCCCTTGTCAGGTCCCTCAAAGACAGTGTTAATGGACTGCTCCACGAAACATAAGTGTAACTCTGTGAGATGAATTCACACATCACCAAGAAGTTTCTAAGAAAGCTTCTTGCTAGTTTTCATCAGAGGATATTTCCTTTGTCACCGTAAGCTTCATTGCGCTAGGAAGTATCTAATTGCAGATTTCCAGAAAACTGTGTTAACAAACCGATCACTGAAGAGAAACGTGTAACTCTGTGAGTTGCATTCACACATGGCAATGCAGTTTCTCAGAAGGCTTCTTTCCAGTTTTAATGTGAGGATATTTCCTTTTTCACCAGAGCCCTCAATGAGCTCCAAAATATCACTTTGCAGAATCCACGACAAGAGTGTTAGCAAACTGTTTCAAGAAGGGAAGGGTGGAACTCTGTGTGATGAAGTCACACATGAGAAAGGAATCTGTCAGAAAGCTTCTCTCTAGTTATTAGGTGAGGATACTTCTTTTTTCACCATGGGCCCCTATGGGCTCCCAAATATCACTTTGCAGAATCCACGACAACAGTGTTAACAAACTGTTCCAAGAAGGGAAGGGTGGAACTCTGTGTGATGAAGTCACACATCAGAAAGCAGTATCTCAGAAAGCTTCTCTCTAGTTATTAGGTGAATATAATTCCTTTTTCAATATGGGCCCCTAAGGGCTCCCAAATCTCTCTTTGCAGTTTCCACGAAAAGAGTGTTAGGAAACTGCTTCCTGAGGTGTACGTTGTAAGTCTGTGACATGAACTCACTGATCAGAAAGAAGTTTCTCAGAAAGCTTCTTTCACGTTTTGAACTGATGAAATTTCCTTTATCAGCGTAACCTCAAGGCGATTCAAAGAAGCCCTTTTCAGGTTCCTCAAAGACAGTGTTAATGGACTGCTCCAGGAAATATAAGTGTAACTCTGTGAGATGAATTCACACATCACCAAGAAGTTTCTAAGAAAGCTTCTTTCTAGTTTTCATCTGAGAATATTTCCTTTGTCAGCATAAGCTTCATTGCGCTATGAAGTATCTAATTGCAGATTTCCAGAAAACTGTGTTAACAAACTGATCACTGAAGAGAAACGTGTAACTCTGTGAGTTGCATTCACACATGGCAGTGCAGTGTCTCAGAAAGCTTCTCTCTAGTTATTATGTGAGGATATCTCCTTTTTCACCATGGGCCCTTATGGGCTCCCAAATATCACTTTGCAGAATCAAACGACAACAGTGTTAGCAAACTGTTCCAAGAAGGGAAGGGTGGAACTCTGTGTGATGAATTCACACATCAGAAAGCAATCTCTCAAAAAGCTTCTCTCTAGTTATTATGTGAGTATATTTCCTTTTTCACCATGGGCCCTTATGGGCTCCCAAATATCACTTTGCAGTTTCCACGAAAAGAGTGTGAGCAAACTGTTTCCTGAGGTTTAAGTTGTAAGTCTGTGAGATGAACTCACTGATCAGAAAGAAGTTTCTCAGAAAGCATCTTTCACGTTTTGAACTCATGAAATTTCCTTTATCAGCGTAGGCCTCAATGCGATCCAAAGAAGCCCTTCTCAGGTCCCTCAAAAACAGTGTTAATGGACTGCTCCACGAAACATAAGTGTAACTCTGTGAGATGAATTCACACATCACCAAGAAGTTTCTACGAAAGCTTCTTGCTGGTTTTCATCGGAGGATATTTCCTTTGTCACCGTAAGCTTCATTGCGCTAGGAAGTATCTAAATGCAGATTTCCAGAAAACTGTGTTAACAAACCGATCACTGAAGAGAAACGTGTAACTCTGTGAGTTGCATTCACACATGGCAATGCAGTTTCTCAGAAGGCTTCTTTCCAGTTTTAATGTGAGGATATTTCCTTTTTCACCAGAGCCCTCAGTGAGCTCCAAAATATCACTTTGCAGAATCCACGACAAGAGTGTTAGCAAACTGTTTCAAGAAGGGAAGTTTGGAACTCTGTGTGATGAAGTCACACATGAGAAAGCAATCTGTCAGAAAGCTTCTCTCTAGTTATTAGGTGAGGATACTTCTTTTTTCACCATGGGCCCCTATGGGCTCCCAAATATCACTTTGCAGAATGCACGACAACAGTTTTAAAAAACTGTTCCAAGAAGGGAAGGGAGGAACTCGGTGTGATGAAGTCACACATCAGAAAGCAATCTCTCAGAAAGCTTCTCTCTAGTTATTAGGTGAATATAATTCCTTTTTCACCATGGGTCCCTATGGGCTTCCAAATCTCACTTTGCAGTCTCCACGAAGACTGTTAGCAATCTGCTTCCTGAAGTCTAAGTTATAAGTCTGTGAGATGAACTCACAGATCAGAAAGAAGTTTCTCAGACAGCTTCTTTCACGTTTTGAACCGATGAAATTTCCTTTATCAGCGTAGGCCTCAATGCGATCCAAAGAAGCCCTTCTCAGGTTCCTCAAAGACAGTGTTAATGGACTGCTCCAGGAAACATAAGTGAAACTCTGTGAGATGAATTCACACATCACCAAGAAGTTTCTAAGAAAGCTTCTTGCTAGTTTTCATCGGAGGATATTTCCTTTGTCACCGTAAGCTTCATTGCGCTAGGAAGTATCTAATTGCAGATTTCCAGAAAACTGTGTTAACAAACCGATCACTGAAGAGAAACGTGTAACTCTGTGAGTTGCATTCACACATGGCAATGCAGTTTCTCAGAAGGCTTCTTTCCAGTTTTAATGTGAGGATATTTCCTTTTTCACCAGAGCCCTCAGTGAGCTCCAAAATATCACTTTGCAGAATCCACGACAAGAGTGTTAGCAAACTGTTTCAAGAAGGGAAGTTTGGAACTCTGTGTGATGAAGTCACACATGAGAAAGCAATCTGTCAGAAAGCTTCTCTCTAGTTATTAGGTGAGGATACTTCTTTTTTCACCATGGGCCCCTATGGGCTCCCAAATATCACTTTGCAGAATCCACGACAACAGTGTTAACAAATTGTTCCAAGAAGGGAAGGGTGGAACTCTGTGTGATGAAGTCACACATCAGAAAGCAATCTCTCAGAAAGCTTCTCTCTAGTTATTAGGTGAATATAATTCCTTTTTCACCATGGGTCCCTATGGGCTTCCAAATCTCACTTTGCAGTCTCCACGAAGACTGTTAGCAATCTGCTTCCTGAAGTCTAAGTTATAAGTCTGTGAGATGAACTCACAGATCAGAAAGAAGTTTCTCAGACAGCTTCTTTCACGTTTTGAACCAATGAAATTTCCTTTATCAGCATAGGCCTCAATGCGATCCAAAGAAGCCCTTGTCAGGTTCCTCAAAGACAGTGTTAATGGACTGCTCCAGGAAACATAAGTGAAACTCTGTGAGATGAATTCACACATCACCAAGAAGTTTCTAAGAAAGCTTCTTGCTAGTTTTCATCGGAGGATATTTCCTTTGTCACCGTAAGCTTCATTGCGCTAGGAAGTATCTAATTGCAGATTTCCAGAAAACTGTGTTAACAAACCGATCACTGAAGAGAAACGTGTAACTCTGTGAGTTGCATTCACACATGGCAATGCAGTTTCTTAGAAGGCTTCTTTCCAGTTTTAATGTGAGGATATTTCCTTTTTCACCAGAGCCCACAATGAGCTCCAAAATATCACCTTGCAGAATCCACGACAAGAGTGTTAGCAAACTGTTTCAAGAAGGGAATGGTGGAACTCTGTGTGATGAAGTCACACATGAGAAAGCAATCTGTCAGAAAGCTTCTCTCTAGTTATTAGGTGAGGACACTTCTTTTTTCACCATGGGCCCCTATGGGCTCCCAAATATCACTTTGCAGAATCCACGACAACAGTGTTAACAAACTGTTCCAAGAAGGGAAGGGTGGAACTCTGTGTGATGAAGTCACACATCAGAAAGCAATCTCTCAGAAAGCTTCTCTCTGGTTATTAGGGGAATATAATTCCTTTTTCACCATGGGCCCCTATGGGCTCCCAAATCTCACTTTGCAGTTTCCACGAAAGAGTGTTAGCAAACTGCTTCCTGAGGTGTACGTTTTAAGTCTGTGACATGAACTCACTGATCAGAAAGAAGTTTCACAGAAAGCTTCTTTCACGTTTTGAACTGACGAAATTTCCTTTATCAGTGTAACCTCAATGCGATTCAAAGAAGCCCTTGTCAGGTTCCTCAAAGACAGTGTTAATGGACTGCTCCAGGAAACATAAGTGAAACTCTGTGAGATGAATTCACACATCACCAAGAAGTTTCTAAGAAAGCTTCTTGCTAGTTTTCATCGGAGGATATTTCCTTTGTCACCGTAAGCTTCATTGCGCTAGGAAGTATCTAATTGCAGATTTCCAGAAAACTGTGTTAACAAACCGATCACTGAAGAGAAACGTGTAACTCTGTGAGTTGCATTCACACATGGCAATGCAGTTTCTCAGAAGGCTTCTTTCCAGTTTTAATGTGAGGATATTTCCTTTTTCACCAGAGCCCTCAATGAGCTCCAAAATATCACTTTGCAGAATCCAGGACAACAGTGGTAGCAAACTGTTCCGAGAAGGGAAGGGTGGAACTCTCTGTGATGAAGTCACATATCAGAAAGCAAACTGTCAGAAAGCTTCTCTCTAGTTATTGTCTGAGGATATTTCCTTTTTCACCATGGGCTTCAAAAGGCTCCCAAATATCACTTAGCAGATTCCACGCAAAGAGTGTTAGCAAACTTGTTTCTGAGGAATAAGTTGTAACTCTTTGAGATGAATTCACAGTTCACAGAGAAGTTTCTCAGAACTCTTCTTTTTCGTTTTAATGGAAGGATATTTTCTTTGGCCCCTTAGACTTCAAAGGGATCCGAAATATCAGTTCTCAGATTTCACACAAACTGGGCTAGCCAACGGCCCCACGAAATACAGCTGGAACTCAGTGGGTTGAATTCACACATCACAAAGCGGTTTCTCAGAAAGCTTCTTGCTTTAGGAAGATGAGGTTATTTGTGGTCTCGGTGCGCCACCGTGTGTCCTATTGCAGATTCTGCGAAAACTCGGTTAGCAAGCTTCTCCGTGAAAACAGTCGTGGACATCTGTGGCCTGAATTCATCCACAGCAAAGACGTTTTTGAGAAGGTTTCTCTACAGGTTTGTCCGAGGATACTTCCTTATTCACCATGGGATTCAACAATATCCAAGACATCACTTATGAGATTCCACAAAAGGAATGCTAGGAAACTCCACCATGAAAGGGGGGTATAACACTGTGAAATGATTCACACATCACAAAGCAGTTTCTCAGAAAACTTCATTCTGGTTTTTCTCGGAGGATATTTCCTTTGTCCTTCCACTCTCCAAACCCATCGAAAATATCACTTCTCAGAAACCACGGAAACAGTCCTAGGAAACGGCTCCAAGAAACAGTGGTGTAATTCTGAGAGATGAAGTCACACATCAGAAAGCAAATTCTCAGAAAGCTTCTTTCACCTTCTGATCTGAGGATTTCCCTTTGTCACCATCAGCTGCATAGCGCTAAGAAGTATCCCATTGCAGATTTCAAGAAAACTGTGTAAGCAAACGGATCAGTGAGGAGAAACATGTAACTCTGTGAGTTGCATTCACACATCGCAAAGCTGGTTCTAAGAAAGCTTTATTCCAGTTTCTTTCTGAGGATATTTCCTTTTTCACCATAGCCCTCAATGAGCTCCCAAATATCACATTGCTGAATACACAACCACAGTGTTAGCAAACTATTCCAAGAAGGGAAGGGTGGAACTCTGTGTGATGAAATCACACATCAGAAAGCAATCTCTCAGAAAGCTTCTCTGCAATTATTATGTGAGGATATTTCCTTTTTCACCATGCACCCCTATGGGCTCCGAAATATCACTTTGCAGAATCCACGACAACAGTGTTAGCACACTGTCTCACGAAGGGAAGGGTGGACCTCTGTGTGATGAAGTCACACATCAGAAAGCAATCTCTCAGAAAGCTTCTCTCTAGTTATTATGTGATTATATTTCCTTTTTTCCCATGGGCCCCTATGGGCTCCCAAATATCACATTGCAGATTCCACGAAAAGAGTGTTAGCAAACTGCTTCCTGAGGTCTAAGTTGTAACTCTGTGAGATGAATTCACAGATCAGAAAGTAGTTTCTCAGAAAGCTTCTTTCACGTTTTGAACTGATGATATTTCCTTTATCAGTGTAGGCCTCAATGCGATCCAAAGAAGCCCTTTTCAGATTCCTCAACGACAGAGTAAATGGACTGCTCCATGAAACATAAGTGTATCACTGTGAGATGAGTTCACACATAACCAAGAAGTTCCTAGGAAAGCTTCTTTCTAGTTTTCATCTGAGGATATTTCCTATGTCACCGTAAGCTTCATTGCGCTATGAAGTATCTAATTGCAGATTTCGAGAAAACTGTGTTAACAAACCGATCACTGAAGAGAAACGTGTAACTCTGTGAGTTGCATTCACACATGGCAATGCAGTTTCTCAGAAGGCTTCTTTCCAGTTTTGATCTGAGGGTATTTCCTTTTTCACCATAGCCCTCAATAAGCTCCCAAATATCCCTTTCTAGAATCCACGACAACAGTGTTAGCAAACTGTTCCAAGAAGGAAAGGGTGGAACTCTGTGTGATGAAGTCACACATCAGAAAGCAATCTCTCAGAAAGATTCTCTCTAGTTATTATGTGAGGATATTTCCTTTTTCACCATGGGCCCCTATGGGCTCCCAAATATCACTTTACATTTTCCACAGAAAGAGTGTTAGCAAACTCCTTCCTGAGGTCTAAATTTTAAGTCTGTGAGATGAACTCACTGATCAGAAAGAAATTTCTCAGAACTCTTCTTTCACGTTTTGAACTGATGATATCTCCTTTATCAGCGTAGGCCTCAATGCGATCCAAAGAAACCCTTCTCAGGTTCCTCAAAGACAGTGTTAATGGACTACTCCACAAAACATAAGTGAAACACTGTGAGATGAATTCACACATCAACAAGAATTTTCTAAGAAAGCTTCTTTATAGTTTTAAACTGAGGATATATCCTTTGTCACCATAAGCATCATTGCCCTTAGAAGTATCCCATTGCAGATTTCCAGAGAAGTTTGTTAGCAATGTGATCAATGTAGAGAAACGTGTAACTTTGTGAGTTGCATTCACATATGGCAATGCAGTGTCTCAGAAGGCTTCTTTCCAGTTTCGATCTGAGGATATTTCCTTTTTCACCATAGCCCTCAATCGGCTCCCAAATATCACTTTGCAGAATCCACGACAACAGTGTCAGCAAACTGTTCCAAGAAGGGAAGGGTGGAACTCTGTGTGATGAAGTCACACTTCAGAAAGCAATGTCTCCGAATGCTTCTCTCTAGTTATTATGTGAGAATATTTCCTTTTTCACCATGGCCCCAATGTGCTCCGAAATATCACTTTACAGATTACACGAAAAAAGTGTTAGCAAACTGCTTCCTGAGGAATAAGGTGTAACTCTGTGAGATGAATTCACAGATCAGAAAGAAGTTTCTCAGAATGCTTCTTTCACGTTTTGACCTGATGATATTTCCTTTATCAGCATAGGCCTCAGTGCGATCCAAAGAAGCCCTTCTCTGGTTTCTCAAAGACAGTCTTAATGTACTGCTCCATGAAACATAACAGTAACTCTGTGAGATGAATTCACACATCAGGAAGAAATTTCTAAAAAGCTTCTCTCTAGTTTTTCTCTGAGGATATTTCCTTTGTCACCTTTAGCTTCATTACGCTAAGAAGTATCCCATGGCAGATTTCCAGAAATCTTTCTTAGCAAACTGATCAATGAAGAGGAACGTGTAACTCTGTGAGTTGCATTCACACATGGCAATTCAGTTTCTCAGAAGGCTTCTTTCCATTTTTAATCTGAGGATATTTCCTTTTTCACCATAGCCCTCAAAGAGCTCCCAAATATCACTTTACAGTATCCACGACAACAGTGTTGCAAAACTGTTCCAAGAAGGGAAGGGTGGAAATCTGTGTAATGAAGTCAAACATCAGAACGCAATCTCTCAGAAAGATTCTCACTAGTTATTATCTGAGGATATTTCCTTTTTCACCATGGGCCCCTCTGGGCTCCCAAATATCACTTTGCAGATTCCACGAAACGAGTGTTAGCAAACTGCTTCCTGAGTTCTAAGGCGTACTTCTGTGAGATGAATTCACAGAAAAGAAAGAAGTTTCTCAGAAAGCTTCTTTCTCGTTTTGAACTGATGATATTTCCTTTATCAGCGTAGGCCTCAATAAGATCCAAAGAAGCCCTTCTCTGGTTCCTCAAAGACAGTGTTAATGGACTGCTCCACGAAACATAAGTGAAACTCTGTGAGATGAATTCACACATCACCAAGAAGTTTCTAAGAAAGCTTCTTTCTAGTTTTCATCTGTGGAAATTTCCTTTGTCACTGTAATGTTCATTGCGCTATGAAGTATCTAATTGCAGATTCCCAGAAAACTGTGCTAACAAACTGATCACTGAAGAGAAACGTGTAACTCTGTGAGTTGCATTCACACATGGCAATGTAGTTTCTCAGAAAGCTTCTCTTTAGTTATTATGTGAGGATATTTGCTTTATCACCATGGGCCCCAATAGGCTCCCAATTATCACTTTGCAGATTCCACGAAAAGCGTGTTAGCAAACTGCTTCTTGAGGCAGAGGTTGTAACTCTGTGAGATGAACTCACAGATCAGAAAGAACTTTCTCAGAAAGCTTCTTTCACGTTTTGAACGGATGAAATATCCTTTATCAGCGTAGGCCTCAATGTGATCCAAAGAAGCCCTTCTCAGTTTCCCCAAAGACAGTCTTAAAGGACTGCTCCAGAAACATAAGTGTAACTCTGTGAGATGAATTCACACATCACCAAGAAGTTTCTAAGAAAGCTTCTTTCTATTGTTCATGAGGATATATCCTTTGTGACCATAAGCTTCGTTGCGCTAAGAAGTATCTAAACGCAGATTTCTAGAAAACTGTGTTAGCAAACGGATCACTGAAGAGAAACGTGTAACTTTTTGAGTTGCATTGACACATGGCCTTGCAGTTTCTCAGAAGGCTTCTTTACAGTTTTCATCTGAGGATATTTCCTTTTTCACCACAGCCCTCAATGAGCTCCCAAATATCACTTTGCAGAATGCACGATAATAGTATTAGCAAACTGTTTCAAGATGGGAAAGGTGGAAGTCTGTGTGATGAAGTCACAAATCAGAAAGCAATCTCTCAGAAAGCTTCTCTCTAGTTATTATGTGAGGATATTTCCTTTTTCAACATTTGCCCCTATGGGCTCCCAAATATCACTTTGCAGAATCCACGACAACAGTGTTAGCACACTGTTCCAAGAAGGGAAGGGTGGAATTATGTGTGATGAAGTCACACATCAGAAAGCAACCTCTCAGAAACCTTCTCTCTAGTTTTTAACTGAGGATATTTCCTTTTTCCACATGGACTCCTAATCGCTCCGAAATATCACTTTGCAGATTCCACCAAGAGAGTGTTAGCAAACTGCTTCCTGAGGTCTGAGTTGTAACTCTGTGCGATAATTTCACAGATCAAAAAGAAGTTTCCCAGAAAGCTTTTTTCAAGTTTTGAACTGATCATATTTCCTTTATCAACATAGGCCTCAATACGACCCAAAGAAGCCCTTTTGATTGTCCTCAAAGAAAGTGTTAATGGACTGTTCCACGAAACAGAAGTGTAACTCTGTGAGATGCATTCATACATGACCAAAAAGTTTCTAAGAAAGCTTCTTTCTAGTTTTCATCTGACGGTAATTCCTTTGTCACCGTAAGCTTCATTGCGCTAAGAAGTATCTAATTGCAGATATCCAGAATACTGCAATAGCAAAATGATCACTGAAGAGAATCGTGTAACTCTGTGAGTTGCCTTCACACATATCAAAGCAGTTTCTCAGAAGACTTCTTTCCAGTTTTGATCTGAGGATATTTCCTTTTTCACGACAGCCCTCAATGAGCTCCCAAATATCACTTTGCAGAATCCACGACAACAGTGTTAGAAAACTGTTCCAAGAAGGGAAGGGTGGAACTCTGTGTGATGAAGTCACACATGAGCAAGCAATCTCTCAGAAAGCTTCTCTCTAGATATAATGTGAGGATATTTCCTTTCTTACAATGGGACCCTATTGTCTCCCAAATATCCCTTTGCAGAATCCACGACAACAGTGTTAGCAAAGTGTTCCAAGAAGGGAAGGTTGGAACTCTGAGTGATGAAGTCACACATTAGAAAGCAATCTCTCAGAAAGCTTCTGTATAGTTATTATGTGAGGATATTTCCTTTTTCACCATGGGTCCCTATAGACTCCCAAATATCACTTTGCAGTTTCCACAAAAAGAGTGTTAGCAAACTGCTTCCTGAGGTCTAAGTTGTAAGTCTGTGAGATGAACTCACTGATCAGAAAGCAGTTTCTCAGAAAGCTACCTTCAAATTTTGAACTGATGATATTTCCTTTATCAGTGTAGGCCTCAATGCGATCCAAAGAAGCCCTTCTGAGGTTCCTCCAAGACACTGTTATGGACGGCTCCACGAAACATAAGTGTATGTCTGTGAGATGAATTCACACATCATCAAGAAGATTCCAAGAAAGATTCTTTCTAGTACTCTTCTGAGGATATTTCCTTTGTCACCATAAGCTTCATTCCGCTAAGAAGTATCCCAATGCAGATTTCCAGAAAACTTTGTTAGCAATCTGATCACTGAATAGAAACATGTAAATCTGTGAGTTGCATTCACACATGGCAATGCAGTTTCTCAGAAGGCTTCTTTCCGGTTTTGTTCTGAGGATATGTCCTTGTTCACCACAGCCCTCAATGAGCTCCCAAATATCACTTTGCAGAATCCACGACAACAGTGTTAGCAAACTGTTCCAAGAAGGGAAGGGGGAACTATGTGTGATGAAGTCACACATCAGAAAGCAATCTCTCAGCAAGCTCCTCTTTAGTTGTTATCTGAGGATATTTCCTTTTTCACAATCGGCCCCTAGGGGCCCCAAAATATCACTTTGCGGATTCCACGAAAAGAGTGTTAGCAAACTGCTTCCAGACATCTAGGCATAACTCTTTTAGGTGAATTCACAGAGCAGAAAGAAGTTTCTCAGAAAGCTTCTTTCAGGTTTTGAACTGATGATATTTCCTTTATCAGCATAGGCCTCAATGATATCCAAAGCAGCCCTTCTCAGGTTCCTCAAAGACAGTGTTAATGGACTGCTGCAAGAAACATAAGTGTAACTCAGTGAGATGAAATCACACATCCAAAAGAAGTTTCTACGAAAGCTTTTTTCTAGTTTTCTCTGAAGATATTTCCTTTGTCACCGTAAGATTCCTTGCACTAAGAAATATCCCATTGCAGATTTCCTAAAAACTTTGTTAGCAAACTGATCACTGAAGAGAAAGGTGTAACTCTGTGAGTTGCATTCACACATGGCAATGCAGTTTCTCAGAACTCTTCTTTCCAGTTTTGATCTGAGGATATTTCCTTTTTCACCATAGAGCTCAATGAGCTCCCAAATATCCCTTTGCAGAATCCACGACAACAGTGTTAGTAAACTGTTCCAAGAAGGCAAGGGTGGAGCTCGGTGTGATGAATGCACAAACCAGAAAGAAATCTCTCAGAAAGATTCTCTCTAGTTGTTATCTGAGGATATTTCCTTTTTCACCATGGGCCCCTACGGACTCCCAAATATCACTTTGCAGATTCCACGAAAAGAGTGTTAGCAAACTGCTTCCTGAGCAATGAGGTGTAACTCTGTGAGATTAATTCACAGAGCATAAAGAAGTTTCTCAGAAATCTTCTTTCACGTTTTGAACTGATGATAGTTCCTTTATCAGCGTAGGCCTCAATGCAATCCAAAGAAGCCCTTCTCAGGTTCCTCAAAGACAGTGTTAATGGACGGCTCCATGAAACGGAAGTGTAAGTCTGTAAGATGAATTCACACATCATCAAGAAGATTCTAAGAAAGCTTCTTTCTAGTTTTCCTCTGAGGATATTTCTATTGTCACCGTAAGCTTCATTGCGCTAAGAAGTATCCCAATGCAGATTTCCAGAAGACTTTGCTAGCAAACTGATCACTGAATAGAAACGTGTAACACTGTGAGTTGCATTCACACATGGCAATGCAGTTTCTCAGAAGGCTTCTTTCCAGTTTTGATCTAAAGATGTTTCCCTTTTCACCATAGCCCTCAATGAGCTCCCAAATATCACTTTGGAAAATCCACGACAGCAGTGTTAGCAAACTGTTAATAGAAGGGAAGGGAGGAACTCTGTGTGTTGCAGTCAGATATCAGAAAGCAATGTCTCAGAAAACTTCTCTCTATTTATTATCTGAGTATATTTCCTTTTTCGCCATGGGGCCCTATGGGCTCCCAAATATCACTTTGAAGATTCCACTGAAAAGAGTGTTTGCAAACTGCTTCCAGAGGTCCAAAGTGTACCTCTCTGGGATGAATTCACAAATCAGAAAGAAGTTTCTCAGAAGGCATCTTTGACGTTTTGAACTGATGATATTTCCTTTATTAGCGTAGGACTCTACACGATCCAAATTAGCCCTTCACAGGTTCCTCAAAGACAGTGTTAGTGGACTGCTCCATGAAACATAAGTGTAACTCTGTGAGATGAATTCACACACCACCAAGAAGTTTCTAAGAAAGCTTCTTTCTAGTTTTCATCTGAGGATATTTCCTTTGTCACCCTACGCTTCACTGCGCTAAGAAGTATCCAATTGCAGATGTCCAAAAAACTGTGTTAGCAAACTGATCACTGAAGAAAAACGTGTAACTCTGTGAGTTGCATTCACACTTGACAATGCAGTTTCTCAGAAGGCTTCTTTTCAGTTTTCATCTCAGGATATTTCCTTTTTCACCGCAGATCTCAATGAGCTCCCAAATATAACTTTGTAGAATGCACGACAACAGTGTTAGCAAACTGTTCCATGAAGAGAAGGGTGTTACTCTGTATGATGAAGTCACACATCAGAAAACAATCTCTCAGAAAGCTTTTCTCTAGTTATTACGTGAGGATACTTCCTTTTTCACCATGGGACCCTATGTGCTCCCAATAATCACTTGGAAGAATCCACGACAACAGTGTTAGCAAACTGTTCCAAGAAGGGAAGGGTTGAACTGTGTGTCATGAATTCACACATCAGAAAGCAATCTCTCAGAAAGCTTCTTTCTGGTTATGATGTGAGGATATTTCCTTTTTCACCATGGGCCCCTATGGGCTCCCTAATATCACCTTGCAGTATCCACGACAACAGTGTTAGCAAACTGTTCCAAGAAGGGAAGGGTGGAATTCTGTGTGATGAATGCACATATCAGAAAGAAATCTCTCAGAAAGCTTCTCTCTAGTTATTATCTGAGGTTATTTCATTTTTCACATGGGCCCCTATGGACTCCCAAATATCACTTTGCATATTCCATAAAGAGAGAGTTAGCAAACTGCTTCCTGAGGAATAATGTGTAACTCTGTGAGATGAATTCACATATCAGAAAGAAGTTTCTAAGAAAGCTTCTTTCACGTTTTGAAGTGAGGATATATCCTTTTCCAGCGTAGGCCTCAATGCGATCCAAAGAAGTCCTTTTCAGGTTCCTCAACGACATTTTTATGGACGGCTCCACGAAACATAAGTGTAACTCTGTGAGATGAATTCACACATCACCAAGAATATTCTAAGAAAGCTTCTTTCTAGTTTTCCTCCTTGGATATTTCCTTTTGTCACCATAAGCTTCATTATGCTTAGAAGTATCCCATTGCAGATTTCCTGAAAACCGTGTTAGCAAGCTCATCACTGAAGAGAAACGTGTAAATCTGTGAGTTGCATTCACACATGGCAATACAGTTTCTCAGAAGGTTCCTTTCCAGTTTTGATCTGAGGATTTTTCCTTTTTCACCATAGCCCTCTGTGAGCTCCCAAATATCACTTTGCAAAATCGACGACAACAGTGTTAGCAACCTGTTCCAAGAAGGGAAGGGTGGAACTCTGTGTGATGAAGTCACACATCAGAAAGCAATCTCTCAGAAAGCTTCTCTCTAGTTATTATGTGAGGATATTTACTTTTTCACCATGGGCCCCTATGGGCTCCCAAATATCACTTTGCAGATTCCACGAAAAGAGTGATCGCAAACTGCTTCCTGAGTTCAAAGTTGCAACTCTATGAGATGAATTCACATATCAGAAAGAAGTTCCTCAGGAAGCGTCTTTCACGTTTTGAACTGATTATATTTCCTTTATCAGCATAGGCCTCGTTACGATCCCAAAAAGCCCTTCACAGGTTCCTCAAAGATAGTGTTAATGGACTGCTCCACGAAACATAAGTGTAACTCTGTGAGATGAATTCACACATCAAAAAGAAGTTTCTAAGAAAGTTTCCTTCTAGTTTTCATCTGAGGATATTTCCTTTCTCACCATAAGCTTCATTGCACTAAGTAGTATCCCATTGCAGATTTCCAGAAAACTTTGCTAGCAAACTGATCACTGAAGAGAAACGTGTAACTCTGTGAGTTGCTTTCACACATGGCAATACAGTTTCTCAGAAGGCTTCTTTCCAGTCTTCATCTGAGGATATTTCCTTTTTCACCAAACCCCTCAAAGAGCTCCCAAATATGACTTTGCAGAATCCAGAACAACAGTGTTAGTAAACTGTTCCAAGAAGGGTAGGGTGGAAATCTGCGCGATGAAGTCACACAACAGAAAGCAATCTCTCAGAAAGCTTCTCTCTAGTTATTATCTGAGGATATTTCCTTTTTCATCATAGCCCTCAATGAGCCCCCAATTATCAGTTTGCACAATCCACGAAACAGTGTAAACAAACTGTTTCAAGAAGGGAAGGGTGGAACTCTGTGTGATGAAGTCACACATCAGAAAGCAATCTCTCACAAAGCTTCTCTCTAGTTATTATCTGAGGATATTTCCTTTTTCACCATGTTCCCCTAGGGCCCCCAACTATCACTCTGCAGATTCCACGAAAAGAGTGTTAGCAAACTGCCTCCTGAGGTCTAAGTTGTAACTCGGTGAGATGAGTTCACAATTCAGAAAGAAGTTTCTCAGAAAGCTTCTTTCACGTTTTGAACTGATGATATTTCCTTTATCAGCGTAGGCCAGAATACGATCCAAAGAAGCCCTTCTCAGGTTCCTCAAAACAGTATTAATGGACTGCTGAAAGAAACCTAAGTGTAATTCTGTGAGATGAATTCACACATCACCAAGAAGTTTCTAAGAAAGATTCTCTCAAGTTTTCCTGTGAGAATATTTCCTTTGTCACCGTTAGCTTCATTGTGCTAAGAAGTATCCAATTGCAGATTGCCAGAAAACTGTGTTAGCAAACTGATCACAGAAGAGAAACGTGTAACTCTGGGAGTTGCATTCCCATATGGCAATGCAGTTTCTCAGAAGGCTTCCTTCCAGTTTTGATCTGAAGATATTTTCTTTTTCACCATAGCCCTGAATGAGCTCCCAAATATCTCTTTGCAGAATCCACGAAACAGTTTTAACAAACTGTTCCAAGAAGGGAAGGGTGGAACTCTGTGTGATGAAGTCACACATCAGAAAGGAATCTCTCAGAAAGCTTCTCGCTAGTTATTATGTGAGGATATTTCCTTTTTCACCATGGGACCCTATGGGCTCCCAAATATCACTTTGCAGAGTCCACGACAACAGTGTCAGCAAACTGTTCCAAGAAGGAAAGTGTGCAACTCTGTGTGATGAAATCACACATCAGAAAGCAATCTCTCAGAAAGCTTCTCTGTAGTTATTATGTGAGGATATTTCCTTTTTCACCATGGGCCCTTATGGGCTCCCAAATATCACTTTGCAGAATACACGACAACAGTGTTAGCAAACTGTTCCAAGAAGGAAGGGTGGAATTTTGTGTCATGAAGTCACACATGAGAAAGCAATCTCTCAGAAAGCTTCTCTCTAGTTATTATCTGAGGATATTTCCTTTTTCACCATGGGCCCCTATGGGCTACGAAATATCACTTTAGAGAATCCGCGATAACAGTGTCAGCAAACTGTTCCACGAAGGGAAGGGTGCAACTCTGTGTGATGAAGTCACACATCAGAAAACAATCTCTCAGAAAGCTTCTTTCTAGTTATTATCTGAGGATATTTCCTTTTTCTCTATGGGCCCCGATGGGTTCCGAAATATCACTGTGCAGAATCCACGAAAACAGAGTTAGCAAACTCTTCCAAAAAGGGAATGGTGGCACTCTGTGTGATGAAGTCACACATGAGAAAGCAATCTCTCAGAAAGCTTCTCTCTAGTTTTTATGTGAGGATATTTCCTTTTTCACCATGGTCCCCTCTGGGCTCCCAAATATGACTTTGCAAAATCCACGAAAACAGTGTTAGAAAACGGTTCCAAGAAGGGAAGGGTGGAACTCTATGTGATGAAGTCACACATCCGAAAGCAATCTCTCAGAAAGCTTCTCTATAGTTGTTATCTGAGCATTTTTCCTTTTTCATCATGGACCACTAAGGGCGCCCAAATATCACTTGGCAGAATCCACGACAACAGTGTTAACAAACCGTTCCAAGAAGGGAAGGGTGGAACTCTGTGTGTTGAAGTCACACATCACAAAGTAATGTCT
Organism: Rhinopithecus roxellana; assembly: GCF_007565055.1. Classification (NCBI taxonomy): domain Eukaryota; kingdom Metazoa; phylum Chordata; class Mammalia; order Primates; family Cercopithecidae; genus Rhinopithecus; species Rhinopithecus roxellana. The sequence goes on along the minus strand of NC_044569.1, from coordinate 4,390,240 downwards.
CCGAAAGCTTTTTTCTAGTTATTATTTGAGGATTTTTCCTTTTTCAGTATGGGCCCCTAGGGGCTCTCAAATATCACCTTGCGTATTCAAGGAAAAGAGTGTCAGCAAAGTGCTTCCTGAGGTTTAAGTTGGAACTCTGTGACATGAATTCACAGATCAGAAAGCAGTTTCTCAGAAAGCTTCTTTCATGTTTTGAATTGATGATATTTCCTTTAAGTGTAGGCCTGAATGCGATCCAAAGAAGCCCTTCTCAGGTTCCTCGAAGACAGTGTTAATGGACTGCTCCACGAAACATAAGTGTAACTCAGTGAGATGAATTCACACATCACCAAGAAGGTTCTAAGAAAGCTTCTTTCTTGTTTTCATCTGAGGATATTTCCTTTGTCACCGTAAGCTTCATTGCGCTAAGAAGTATCTAATTGCAGATATCCAGAAAACTTTGTTAGCAAACTGATCACTGAAGAGAAGAGTGTAACTCTGTGAGTTTCATTCACACATGGCAATGCAGTTTTCGGAAGGCTTCTTTCCAGTTTTTATCTGAGGATATTTCCTTTTTCACCATAGCCCTCAATGAGCTCCCAAATACCAAGTTGCAAAATCCACGACAACAGTTTTAGCAAACTGTTCCAAGAAGGAAAGGGTGAAACTCTGCGTGATGAAGCCACGCATCAGAAAGCAATCTCTCAGAAAGCTTTTCTCTAGTTATTACGTGAGGATATTTTCTTTTTTAACAATGGGGACCTCCGGGCTCCCAAATATCACTTTGCAGAATCCAAGACAACAGTGTTAGCAAACTGTTCCAAGAAGGGAAGGGTGGAACTCTGTGTGATGAAGTCACACACCAGAAAGCAATCTCTCACAAAGCTTCTCTCTAGTCATCATGTGAGGATATTTCCTTTTACACCATGGGAACTTATGTGCTCCCAAATATCACTTTGTAGAATCCACGACAACAGTGCTAGCAAACTGTTCCAAGAAGGGAAGGGTGGAACTCTGTGTGATGGAGTCACACATCAGAAAGCTCTCTCTCAGATTGTTTCTCTCTAGTTATTATGTGAGAATATTTCCTTTTTCACCATGGGCCCATATACGATCCCAAATATCACTTTGCAGATTCCACGAAAAGAGTTTAAGCAAACTGCTTCCTGAGGTATAAGGTGTAACTGTGTGAGATGAATTCACAGATCAGAAAGAAGTTTCTCAGAAAGCTTCTACCACATTTTGAACTGATGATTTTTCCTTTATCAGCATAGGCCTCAGTGCGATACAGGGAAGCCCTACTCAGGTTCCTCAAAGACAGTGTTAATAGACTTCTAAACGAAACATAAGTGTAACTGTGTGAGATGAGTTCACACATCAACAAGAAGTTTCTACGAAAACTTCTTTCTAGTTTTAATCTGAGGATATTTCCTTTGTCACTGTAACCTTCATTGTGCTAAGAAGTATCCCATGGCAGACTTCCAGAAATCTTTGCTAGCATACTGATCACTGAAGGAAACGTGTAACTATGTGAGTTGCATTCACACATGGCAATGCAGTTTCTCAGAAGGCTTCTTTCCAGTTTAGATCTGAGGATATTTTCTTTTTCACCATAGCCATCAATGAGGTCCCAAATATCATGTTGCATAATTTGCAACAACAGTGTTAGCAAACTGTTCCAAGAAGGGAAGGGTGGAACTCTGTGTGATGAAATCACACATCAGAAAGCAAAGTGTCAGAAAGCTTCTCTTCAGTTATTATGTGAGGATGTTTCCTTTATCAACATGGACCCCTATGGGCTCCCAAATATCACCTTGCAGAATCCACGACAACAATGTTAGCAAACTGTTCCAGGAAGGGAAGAATGGTACTCTGTGTGATGAAGTCACACATCAGAAAGGAAACTCAAAGAAAGCTTCCCTCTAGTTATTATGTGAGGACATTTCCTTATTCACCATGGGCCCCTAGGGCTTCCAAATATCACTTTGCAGATTCGACGAAAAGAGTGTTAGCAAACTGCTTCCTGAGGTCTAAGTTGTTACTATCTGAGATTAATTCCCAGATCAGAAAGAAGTTTCTCAGAAACTTTCTTTCACTTTTTGATCTGATGATATTTCCTTTATCAGCGTAGGCCTCAATACGATCCGAAGTAGCCCTTCTCAGTTTCCTCAAGGAAAGTGTTAATGGACTGCTCCACGAAACAGAAGTGTAACTCTGTGAGATGAATTCACACATCACCAGGAAGTTTCTATGAAAGCTTCTTTCTAGTTTTCATCTGAGCATATATCCTTTGTCACAGTAAGCTTCATTGAGCTAAGAAGTATTCCATTCCAGATTTCCAGAAAACTGTGTCAGTAAACTGATCAGTGAAGAGAAATGTGTAACTCTGTGAGTAGCATTCACACATATCAATGCAGTTTCTCATAAGGCTTCTTTCCAGTTTTGATCTGACGATATTTCCTTTTTCACCTTAACCTTCAATGAGCTCCCAAATACCAGTTTGCAAAATCCACGACAACAGTCTTAGCAAACTGTTCCAAGAAGAGAAGGGGGGAACTCTGTGTGATGAAGTCACACTTCAGAAAGCAATCTCTCAGAAAGCTTCTCTCTAGTTATTATCTGAGGATATTTCCTTTTTCACCATGGGCCCGTTTTTGCTCCAAAATATCACTTTACAAAATCCACGACAACAGTGTTAGCAAACTGTTCCAAGAAGGGAAGGGTGGAAGTCTGTGTAATGAAGTCACACATCAGAAAGCAATCTCTCCGAAAGCTTCTCTCTAGTTCTTATCTGAGGATATTTCCTATTTCACCGTGGGCCCCTAGGGCTCCTAAATATCACTTTTCAGATTCCACAAAAGAGTGTTCGCAAACTGCTTCCTGAGGTCTAAGTTGTAACTCTGTGAGATGAATTCACAGGTCAGAAAGAAGGTTCTCAGAAATCTTCTTTCACGTTTTGAACTGATGATATTTCCTTATCAGCGTAGGCCTCAATACGATCCAAAGAAGCACTTCTCAGGTTCCTCAAAGACAGTGTTAACGGACTGCTCCATGAAACATAAGTGTATCTCTGTGAGATGAATTCACACATCACCATGAAGTTTTTAAGAAATCTTCTTCTGTAGTTTTCATCTGAGGATATTTCCTTTGTCACCGTAAGCTTCATTGCACTAAGAAGTATATAATTGCAGATTTCCAGAAAACTGTGTTAAGAATCTGATCACTGAACAGAAACGTGTAATTCTGTGAGTTGCATTCACACATGGCAATGCAGTTTCTCAGAAGACTTCTTTCCAGTTTTGATCTGAGGATATTTCCTCTTTCACCATAGCCCTCAGTGAGCTCCCAAAAGTCACTTTGTAGAATCCACGACAACAGCGTGAGCAAACTGTTCCAAAAAGGGAAGGGTGGAACTCTATGTGATGCAGTCACACATCAGAAAGCAATCTCTCAGAAAGGTTGTCTGTATTCCTTACGTGAGGATAATTCCTTTTTTACCATGGGACTCTAAGGGATCCCAAATATCACTTTGCAGATTCCACAAAAAGAGTGTTAGCAAACTGCATCCTCAGGTCTAAGTTTTAAACCTGTGACATGAATTCAAGATCAGAAAGAGGTTTCTCAGAAAGCTTCTTTCACGTTTTGAACTGATGATATTTCTTTATCAGCGTAGGTCTCAATTCAATCGAAGAAGCCCTTCCCAGGTTCCTCAACGAGATTGTTAATGGACTGCTCCACGAAACATAAGTGTAACTCTGTGAGATGAATTCACCCATCACCAAGAAGTTTCTAAGAAAGCTTCTTTCTGGCTTTCATCTGACGATATTTCCTTTGTCACCAAAAGCTTCATTGCGCTAAGCAGTATCTCATTGTAGATTTCCAGAAAACTTTGTTAGCAAACTGATCACTGAAGAGAAATGTGTAACTCTGTGAGTTGCATTCACACATGGCAATACAGATTCCCAGAAGGTTTCTTTCCAGTTTTGATCTGAGGATATTTCCTTTTTCACCATAGCCCTCAATGAGCTCCCAAATATCACTTTGCGGAATCCACGACAACAGTGTTAGCAAACTGTTCCAAGTAGGGAAGTTTGGAACTCTGTGTGATGAAGTCACACATCAAAAAACAGTCTCTCAGAATGCTTCTCTCCAGTTATTATCTGAGGATATTTCCTTTTTCACCATGGGCCCCTATGCCCTCCCAAATATCACTTTGCAGATTCCATGAAAAAGTGTTAGCAAACTGCTTCCTGAGGTCTAAGTTGTACTTCAGTGAGATGAATTCACAGATCAGAAAGAAGTTTCTCAAAAAGCTTCTTTCACTTTTTGAACTGATGATACTTCCTTTATCAGCGTAGGCTTCAACACGATCCAAAGAAGCCCTTGTCAGTTTCCCGAAAGACAGTGATAATGGAATGCTCCATGAAATATAATTGTAACTCTGTGAGGCGAATTCAAACATCACCAAGAAGTTTCTAAGAAAGCTTCTTTCTAGTTTTCATCTGAGGATATTTCTTTCGTCACCATAAGCTTCATTGCGTTAAGAAGTATCCCATTGCAGATTTCCAGAAAACTGTGTTAGCAAACTGATCACTGAAGAGAAACGTGTAACTCTGTGAGGTGCATTCACACATGACAATGCAGTTTCTCAGAAGGCTTCTTTCCAGTTTTGATCTGAGGATATTTCCTTTTTCACCATAGCCCTCAATGAGCTCCCAAATATCACTTTGCAGAATACACGACAACAGTGTCAGAAACCTGTTCCCAGAAGGGAAGGGTGGATCTGTGTGTGACGAAGTCACACATCAGAAAGCAATCGCTCAGAAAACTTCTCTCTGGTTATTAAGTGAGGATATTTTCTTTTTCACCATGGGCCCCTATGGGCTCCCAAGTATCACGTTGCAGAATACACGACAACAGTGTCAGCAAATTGTTCCAAAAAGCGAAGGGTGGAATGCTGTGTGATGCAGTCACACATCAGAAAGCAATCTCTCAGAAAGGTTCTCTGTATTTCTTATGTGAGGATAATTCCTTTTTCACAATGGGCCCCTATGGGCACCCAAATATCTCTTTGCAGGATCCACGAAAAGAGTGTTATCAAACTACATCCTCAGGTCTAAGTTGTAACTTGTGAGATGAATTCACAGATCAGAAAGAGGTTTCTCAGAAAGCTTCTTTCACGTTTAGAACTGACGATATTGCCTTTATCACCCTAGGCCTCAATAAGATCCAAAGAAGCCCTTCTCAGGTTCCTCAGAAACAGTGTTAACGGACTGCTCCACGAAACATAAGTGTAACTCTGTGAGATGAATTCACACATCACCAAGAAGTTTCTAAGAAACCTTCTTTCTAGTTTTGGTCTGAAGGTATTTCCTTTGTCACCTTAAGCTTCATTGCACTAAGAAGTATATAATTGCAGATATCCAGAAAACTGTGTTAGCAAAATGATCACCGAAGAGAAACGTGTAACTCTGTGAGTTGCATTCACACATGGCAATGCAGTATCTCAGAAGGCTTCTTTCCAGTTTTAATCGGAGGATATTTCCTTTTTTGCCATAGCCCTCAAAGAGCTGCCAAATATCACTTTGCAGAATCCACGACAACAGTGTTAGCAAACTGTTCCAAGAATGGAAGGGTGGAACTCTTTGTGATGAAGTCACACATCAGAAAGCAATCTCTCAGAAAGCTTCTCTCTAGTTTTTATGTGAGGATATTTCCTTTTTCACCATGGGCCCCTATGGGCTTGCAAATATCACTCTGCAGATTCCACAACAACAGTGTTAGCAAACTGTTCCAAGAAGGGTCGGGTGGAACTCTGTGTGATGAAGTCACACATCAGAAAGCAATCTCTCAGAAAGCTTCCCTCTGGTTATTATGGGAGGATATTTCCTTTTACACCATGGGAATCCTATGGGCTCCCAAATATCACTTTGCAGATTCCACGAAAATAGTGTTAGCAAACTGCTTCCTGAACTCTATGTTGTAACTCTGTGAGATGAATTCACAGATTAGAAAGAAGATTCTCAAAAAGTTCCCTCACGTTTTGAGTTGATGATATTTCCTTTTTCAACATAGGCCTCACTACGATCCAAAGAAGCCCTTCTCAGGATCCTAAAAGGCAGTGTTAATATAGTGTTCCAAGAAACATAAGTGTAACTCTGTGAGATGAATTCACACATCACCAAGAAGTTTCTAAGAAAGCTTCTTTCTAGTTTTCATCTGAGGATATTTCCTTTGTCACCGTAAGCTTCTTTGCGCTAAGAAGTATGTAATTGCAGATTTCCAGAAAACTGTGTTATCAAACAGACCACTGAAGAGAAACGTGTAACTCTGTGAGTTGCATTAACACATGGTAGTGCAGTTTCTCAGAAGGCTTCTTTCCAGTTTTCATCTGAGGATATTTCCTTTTTCACCAAAGCCCTCATTGAGCTCCCAAATATTACTTTGCAGAATCTACGACAACAGTGTTAGCAAACTGTTCCAAGAAGGGAAGGGTGGAAGTCTGTGTGATGAAGACACACATCAGAAAGCAATCTCTCAGAAAGCTTCTCTCTAGTTATTTTCTGAGGATATTTCCTTTTGCACAACAGGTCCCTATGGGCTCACAAATATCACTTTCCAGACTCCACGAAACGAGTTTTAGCAAACTGCTCCCTGAGGTCTAAGGTGTAACTCCGTGAGATGAATTCACAGTTCAGAAAGAAGTTTCTCAGAAAGCTTCTTTCATGTTTTGAACTGATGATATTTCCTTTATCAGCATATGCCTCAATACGAAACAAAGAAGCCCTTCTCAGGTTCCTCAAAGACAGTGTTAATGGACTGTTCCATGAAACATAAGTGTAACTCTGTGAGGTGAATTCACAAATCACCAAGAAGTTTCTAAGAAAGCTTCTTTTTCGTTTTCATTTGAGGGTATTTCCTTTGTCACTGGAAGCTTCATTGTGCTAAGGGTGGAATTTTGTATCATGAAGTCACACATGAGAAAGCAATCTCTCAGAAAGCTTCTCTCTAGTTATTATGTGAGGGTATCTACTTTTTCACCATGGGCCCCTATGGGCTCCGAAATATCACTTTGCAGAATCCACGAAAACAGTGTTAGCAAACTGTTCCAAGAAAGGAAGGGTGGAACTATGTGTGATGAAGCCACACATCAGAAAGCAATATCTCAGAAAGCTTGTCTCTAGTTATTATCTGAGGATATTTCCTTTTTCACCATGGGCCCCTATGGGCTCCCAAATATCACTTTGCAAATTCCATGAAAAGAGTGTTAGCAAACTGCTTCCTGAGATTTAAAGTGTAATTCTGTGAGACGAATTCACAGATCAGAAAGAAGTAACTCAGAAAGCTTCTTTCACGTTTTGAACTGATGATATTTCCCTTTTCAGCGTAGGCCTCAATATGATCCAAAGAAGCCCTTCTCAAGGTCCTCAAAGGCAGTGTGAATGGACTGTTCCAGGAATCATCAATGTAACTCTGTGAGGTGAATTCACACATCATCAAGAAGTTTCTAAGAAACCTTCTTTCTTGTTTTCATCGGAGGACATTTCCTTTGTCACTGTAAACTTCTTTGTGCTAAGAAGTATCTAATTGCAGATTTCCAGAATACTGTGTTAGCAAACTGATCAATGAAGACAAAGTTGTAACTCTGTGAGTTGCATTCACACATGGCAATGCAGTTTCTCAGAAGGAATCCTTCCAGATTTGATTGAGGATATTTCCTTTTTCACCATAGCCCTCAATGAGCTCCCAAATATGACTTTGCAGAATCCACGACAACAGAGTTAGCAAACTGTTCCAAGAAGGGAAGGGTGGAACTCTGTGTGATGAAGTCACACATTAGAAAGCAATCTCTTAGAAAGCTTCTCTCTAGTTATTATGTGAGGATACTTCCTTTTCACCATGGGACGTTATGGTCTCCCATATATTACTTTGCAGAATCCACGACAGCAGTGTTAGGAAACTGTTCTAAGAATGGTAGTGTGGAACTCTGTGTGATGAAGTCACACATCAGAAAGCAATCTCTCAGACAGCTTCTCTCTAGCCATTATCTGAGGATATTTCCTTTTTCATCATTGGCCCCTATGGGCTCCCAAATATCACTTTGCAGATTCCACGAAAAGAGTGTTAGCAAACTGCTTCCTGAGGTCCAAGTTGTAACTCTGTGAGATGAATTCACAGATCCGAAAGAAGTTCCTCAGAAAGCTTCTTTCACGTTTTGAACTGATGATAATTCCTTTATCAGCGTAGGCCTCAATACGATCCAAAGAAGCCCTTCTCAGGTTCCTCAAAGACAGTGTTAATGGACTGCTCCATGAAACATAAGTGTAACTCTGTGAGATGAATTCACACATCACCAAGAAGTTTGTAAGAAAGCTTCTTTCTAGTTTTCATCTGAGGATATTTCCTTTGCCCTCACAAGCTTCATTACGCTAAGAAGTATCCCATTGCACATTTCCAGAAAACTTTGTTAGCAAACTGATCACTGTAGAGAAACGTGTAACTCTGTGAGTTGCATTCACACATGGCAATGCAGTTTCTCAGAAGGCTTCTTTCCAGTTGTGATCTGACGATATTTCCTTTTTCACTTTCACCCTCAATGAGTTCCCAAATATCACTTTGCAGAATTTTCAAAAACAGTGTTAGCAAACTCTTCCAAGAAGGAAGGGTGGAACTCTGTGTGATGAAGTCACACATTAGAAAGCAATCTCTTAGAAAGATTCTCTGTATTTATTATCTGAGGATATTTCCTTTTTCACCATGGGCCCCTATGGGCTCCCAAATATCACTTTGCAGATTGCACGAAAAGAGTGTTAGCAAACTGCTTCCTGAAGTGTACGTTGTAATTCTGTGAGACGAATTCACAGATCCGAAAGAAGTTTCTCAGAAAGCTTCTTTCACGTTTTGAACTGATGATATTTCCTTTATCAGCGTAGGCCTCAATGGGATCTAAAGAAGCCCTCCTCAGATTCCTCAAAGACAGTGTCAGTGGACTGCTCCACGAAACATAAGTGTAGCTCTGTGAGATGCATTCACACATCACCAAGAAGTTTCTAAGAAAGCTTCTTTCTAGTTTTCATCTGAGGATATTTCCTTGTCCCTGTAAGTGTCATTGCGCTATTAAGTATCTAATTGCAGATTTCCAGAAAACTTTGTTAGCAAACTGATCAATGAAGAGAAAAGTGTAACTCTGTGAGTTGCATTCACACATGGCAATGCAGTTTCTCAGAAGGCTTCTTTCCAGTTGTGATCTGACAATATTTCCTTTTTCACCATAGCCCTCATTGAGCTCCCAAATATCACGTTGCAGAATCCACGACAACAGTGTTAGCTTACTGCTCCAAGAAGGGACGGGTGGAACTCTGGGTGATGAAGTCACATATCAGAAAGCAAACTCTCAGAAAGCTTCTCTCTAGTTATTATGTGAGGATATTTCCTTTTTCACCATGGGCCCCTATGGGCTCCCAAATATCACTTTGTAGAGTCCACGACAACAGTGTTAGCAAACTGTTCCAAAAAGGGAAGGGTGGAACTCTGTGTGATGAAGTCACACATCAGAAAGCAATCTCTCAGAAACCTTCTCTCTAGTTATTATCTGAGGATATTTCCTTTTTCACCATGTTCCCCTTTGGGGTCCCAAATATCACTTTGCAGAATGAAGGACAACAGTGTTAGCAAAATGTTCCAGGAAGGGAAGGGTGGAACTCTGTGTGATGAAGTAACACATCAGAAACCAATCTCTCCGAAAGCTTCTCTGTAGTTATTATGTGAGATTATTTCATTTTTCACCATGGGCCCCTATGTGCTCCGAAATATCACTTTGCAGATTCCACGAAAAGAGTGGTAGCATACTGCTTCCTGAAGTCTAAGTTGTAAGTCTGTGAAACGAATTCACAGATCAGTAAGAAGATTCTCAGAATGTTACTTTCACTTTTCGAACTGATGATATTTCCTTTATCAGCGTATGCCTCAAAACGATCCAAAGAAGCCCTTCTCAGGTTACTCAAAGACAGTGTTAATGGACTGCTCCATGAAAGAGAAATGTAACTCTGTGAGATGAATTCACACATCACCAAGAAGTTCCTAGGAAAGCTTCCTTCTAGTTTCCATCTGACGACCTATCTTTTGTCACCGAGAGCTTCATTACGCTAAGATGGATCTAATTCCAGATTTCCAGAAAACTGTGTTAACAAACAAACTAATGAAGGGAAACGTGTAACTATGTGAGTTGCATTCACACATGGCAATGCAATTTCTCACAAGGCTTCTTTCCTGTTTTGATCTGAGGATATTCCTTTTTCACCATGTTCCCCTATGGGCTCCCAAATAACACTTTGCAGAATCCACGACAACAGTGTTAGCAAACTGGTCCAAGAAGGGAAGGGTGGAACTCTGTGTGATGAAGTCACACATCAGAAAGCAATCTCTTAGAAAACTTCTCTCTAGTTATTGTGTGAGGATATTTACTTTTACTCCTTGGGCCCCTATGGGCACCCAAATATCACTTTGGAGATTCCACAAAAAGAGGGTTAGCACACTGCTTCCTGAGGTCTATGGTGTAACTCTGTGAGATGAATTCACAGATCAGAAGGAAGTTCCTCAGAAAGCTTCTTTCACGTTTTCAACTGATGATAATTCCTTTATCAGCGTAGGCCACAATGCGATCAAAAGAAACATTTCTCAGGTTCCTCAAAGACAGTGTTAATGGACTGCTCCATGAAACATAAGTGTAACTCTGGGAGACGAATTCACACATCATCAAGAAGTTTCTAAGAAAGATTCTTTGTAGTTTTCCTCTGAGGATACTTCCTTTGTCACCGTAAGCTTCATTGTGCTTAGAAGTATCCCATTGCCCATTTCCAGAAAATTTGTTAACAAACGGATCCCTGAAGGAAAAGTGTAACTCTGTGACTTGCATTCACACATGGCCATGCAGTTTCTCAAAAGGCTTCTTTCAAGTTTTGATCTGAGGATATTTCCTTTTTCACCATAGCCCTCAATGAGCTCCCAAATATCACTTTGCAGAATCCACGACAACAGTGTTAGCAAACTGTTCCAAGAAGGAAAGGATGGAACTCTGTGTGTGGAAGTCACACATCAGAAAGCAATGTTTCAGAAAGCTTCTCTCTAGTTATTATTTGAGGATATATTCTTTTTCGCCATGGGCCCCTATGGGCTCCCAAATATCACTTTGCAGATTCCATGAAAACAGTGTTAGCAAACTGCTTCCTGAGGTCTAAGTTGTAACTCTGTGGGATGAATTCACAGATTAGAAAGAAGAATCTCAGACAGCTTTCTTCAAGTTTTGAATTGATGATATTTCCTTTATCAGTGTAGGCCTCAATACGATCCAAAGAAGCCCTTCTCAGGTTCCTCAAAGACAGTGCTAGTGGACTGCTCCATGAAGCATAAGTGTAACTCTGTGAGATGAATTCACAAATCAGCAAGAAGTTCCTAGGAAACCTTCTTTCTAGTTTTCATCTGAGGACATTTCCTTTGTCACCGGGAGCTTCATTGCGCTAAGAAATATCTAATTGCAGATCTCCGGAAAACTGTGTTTGCGCACTGACTACTGAATGGAAACTAGTAACTCCGTGAGTTGCATTCACACATGCTAATGCAGTTTCTCAGAAGGCTTCCTTCCTGTTTTGATCAGTGGATATTTCCTTTTTCACCATGTTCCCCTAAGGGCTCCCAAATATCACTTTGCCGAATCCATGACACTAGTGTTAGCAAACACTTCCAAGAAAGGAAGGGTGGAACTCTGTGTGACGAAGTCACACATCAGAAAGTAATCTCTCAGAAAACTTCTCTCTAGTTATTATTTGAGGATATTTCCTTTTACTCCTTGGCCCCTATGGGCTCCCAAATATCACTTTGCAGATTCCACGAAAAGAGGGTTAGCACACTACTTCCTGAGGTCTAAGGTGTAACTCTGTGAGATGAATTCACAGATCAGAAAGAATTTTCTCAGAAAGCTTCTTTTACGTTTTGAACTGATGATATTTCCTTTACCAGCGTAGGCCTCAATGCGATCCAAAGAAGCCCTTCTCAGGTTCCTCAAAGACAGTGTTAATGGACTGCTCCACGAAATATAAGTGTAACTCTGTGAGATGAATTCACACATCACCAAGAAGTTTCTAGGAAATCTTCTTTGTAGTTTTCCTCTGAGGATATTTCCTTTGTCACCGTAAGCTTCGTTGTGCTTAGAAGTACCCCATTGCCGATTTCCAGAAAGTTTGTTAGCAAACTCATACCTGAAGAGAAAAGAGTAAATCTGTGAGTTGCATTCACACATGGCAATGCAGTTCTCAGAAAGCTTCTTTCCAGGTTTGATCTGAGGATATTTCCTTTTTCACCATAGCCCTCAATGAGCTCCCAAATATCACTTTGCAGAATCCACGACAAGAGTGTCAGCAAACTGTTTCAAGAAGGGAAGGGTGGAACTCTGTGTGATGAAGTCACACATCAGAAAGCAATCTCTCAGAAAGCTTCTCTCTAGTTATTAAGTGAGGATATTTACTTTTTCACCATGGGCCTCTATGGGCTACCATATATCACTTTGCAGAGTCCACGACAACAGTGTTAGCAAACTTTTCCAAAAAAGGGAAGGGTGGCACTCTGTGTGATGAAGGCACACATCAGGAAGCAATCTCTCAGAAAGCTTCTCTCTAGTTGTTATCTGAGGATATTTCCTTTTTCACCATGTTCCGCTATAGGCTCCCAATTATCAATTTGCAGAATGAACGACAACAGTGTTAGCAAAATGTTCCAGGAAGGGAAGGGTGGAACTCTGTGTGATGAAGTCAAACATCAGAAAGCAATCTCTCTGAAAACTTCTCTCTATTTATTATGTGAGGATATTTCCTTTTTCACCATGGGCCCCTATGGGCTCCCAAATATCACTTTGCAGATTCCACGAAAAGAGTGGTAGCAAACTGCTTCCTGAAGTCTAAGTTGTAAGTTGTGAGATGAATTCACAGATCAGAAAGAAGAATCTCAGACAGCGTTTTTCAAGTTTTGAATTGATGATATTTCCTTTATCAGGGTAGGCCTCAATACGATCCAAAGAAGCCCTTCTCAGGTTCCTCAAAGACAGTGCTAATGGACTGCACCACGAAACATAAATGGAACTCTGTGAGATGAATTCACTAATTACCAAGAAGTTCCTAGGAAAGCTTCTTTCTAGTTTCCATCTGACGACATTTGTCTTGTCACCGTGAGCTTCATTGTGCTGAGATGTATCTAATTGCAGATTCCCAGAAAACTGTTTTAGCAAATTGATCACTGAAGAGAAACGTGTAACTCTGTGAGTTGCATTCACACATGGCTATGTAGTTTCTTAGAAGGCTTCTTTCCTGTTTTGATCTGAAGATATTTCTTTTTCACCGCAGCCCTCAATGAACTCCTACATATAACTTTGCAGAATCCACGACAACAGTGTTAGAAAACTGTTCCAAGAAGAGAAGGGTGGAACTCAGTGTGATGAAGTCACCCATCAGAAAACAATCTCTCAGAAAGCTTCTCTAGTTATTATGTGAGGGTATTTCCTTTTTCACCATGGGCACCTATGGGCTCCCAAATATCACTTTGCAGAATCCACGACAACAGGGTTAGCAAACTGTTCCAAGAAAAGAAGTGTGGAACTCTGTGTGATGAAGCCACCCATCAGAAAGCAATCTCTCAGAAAGCTTCTCTCTCTTCATATTGTGAGGATACTTCCTTTTTCACCATATCCCCCTATGGGCTCCATATATTACTTTGCAGATTGCAAGAAAAGAGTGCTAGTAAACTGATTCCTCAGGTCTAAGGTGTAACTCTGTGAGATGAATTCACAGATCAGAAAGAAGTTGCTCAGAAAGCTTCTTTCACGTTTTGAACTGATGATATTTCCTTTATCAGCGTAGGCCTCAATGCGATCCAAAGAAGCCCTTCTCAGGTTCCTCTAAGACAGTGTTAATTGACTGCTCCATGAAACATAAGTGTAACTCTGTGAGATGAATTCACACATCACCAAGAATTTTCTAAGAAAGCTTCTTTCTAGTTTTCATCTGAGGATATGTCCTTTGTCACCGTAAGCTTCATTGCGCTAAGAAAGATCCGATTGCAGATTTCCAGAAAACTGTGTTAGCCAACTGATCACTGAATAGTAACGTGTAACACTGTGAGTTGAATTCACAAATGGCAATGCAGTTTTTCAGAAGGCTTCTTTCCAGTTTTGATCAAGGATATTTACTGTTTCACCGTAGCCCTCCATGAGCTCCAACATATCACATTGCAGAATCCACGACAACAGTGTTAGCAAACTGTTCCAAGAAGAGAAATGTGGAACTCTGTGTGATGAAGTCAACCATCAGAAAGCAATCTCTCAGAAAGTTTCTCTCTAATTATTATGTGAGGATATTTCCTTTTTCACCATGGGCCCCTGAGGGCTCCCAACTATCACTTTGCAGAATCCACAACAACAGTGTTAGCAAACTGTTAAAAGAAGGGACGGGTTGAATTCTGTGTGCTGCAGTCAGACATTAGAAAGAAATGTCTCAGAAAACTTCTCTCTAGTTATTATCTGAGGATATTTCCTTTTTCACCATGGGCCCCGATGGGGTCCCAAATATCACTTTGCAGTTTCCATGAAAAGAGTGTTAGCAAACTGCTTCCTGAGGTCCAAATTCTTACTCGGTGAGATGAATTCACAGATCAGAAAGAAGTTTCTCAGGAAACTTCTTTCACGTTTTGAACTGATGATATTTCCTTTATCAGCGTTGGATTCAACAAGTTCCAAAGAAGCCCTTCTCAGGTTCCTCAAAGACAGTGTTAGTTGACTGCTTCATGAAACATAAGTGTAACTCTGTGAGATGAATTCACACATCTCCAAGAAGTTTCAAAGAAAGCTTCTTTCTAGTTTTCATCTGACGATATTTCCTTCGTCACCATAAGGTTCATTGCGCTAAGAAGTATCCCATTGCAAATTTACAAAAACTGTGTTAGCAAACTGATCACTGAACAGAAACGTGTAACTCCATGAGTTGCATTCTCACGTGGCAATGCAGTTTCTCAGAAGGCATGTTTCCAGTTTTGATCTGAGGATATTTCCTTTTTCACCATAGCCCTCAATGAGCTCCCAAATATCACTTTGCAGAATCCACGACAACAGTGTTAGCAAACTCTCCCGAGAAGGGAAGGGTAGAACTCTATGTGATGAAGTCACATATCAGAAAGAAATCTCTCAGAATGGTTCTCTCTAGTTTTTATGTGAGGATATTTGCTGTTCCACCATGGGCAAATATGGGCTCCCAAATATCACTTTGCAGAATCCACGACAACAGTGTAAGCAAACTGTTCCAAGAAGGGAAGGGTGGAACTCTGTGTGATGAAGTCACACATCAGGAAGCAATCTCTCAGAAAGCTTCTCTCTAGTTATTATGTGAGGATATTTCCTTTTTCACCTTGGGCCCCTATGGGCTCCCAAATATGACTTTGCAAAATCCACGACAGCAGTGTTAGCAAACTGTTCCAAGAAAAGAAGGGTGGAACGCTGTGTGATGAAGTCACACATCAGAAAGCAATCTCTCAGAAAGCTTCTCTCTAGTCATCATCTGAGGATATTTCCTTTTTCACGATGGGCCCCTATGGGCTCCCAAATATCACTTTGCAGATTTCACGAAAAGAGTTTTAGCAAACTGCTTCCTGAGGTCTAAATTGTAACTCTGTGAGATGAATTCAGAGATCAGAAAGAAGTTTATCAGAAAGTTTCTTTCACGTTTTGAACTGATGATATTTCCATTATCAGCCTAGGCCTCAGTACAATCCACAATGCCCTTCTCTGTGAGATGTATTCAGAGATCAGAAAGAAGTTTATCATAAAGCTTCTGTCACATTTTGAACTGATGATATTTCCATTATCAGCCTAGGTCTCAATACAATCCAAAGATGCCCTTCTCAGGTTGCTCAAAGACAGTGTTAATGGACTGCTCCACAAAACATAAGTGTACCTCTGTGAGATGAATTCACAGATCACCAATAAGTTTCTAAGAAGGTTTCTTTCTAGTTTTCATCTGAGGGTGTTTCCTTTGTCACCATAAGCTTCATTGCGCTAAGAAGTATCTAATTGCAGACTTCCAGAAAACTGTGTTAGAAAACTGATCACTGAAGAGAAATATGTAACTCTGTGAGTTGCATTCACACATGGCAATGCAGTTTCTCAGAAGGCTTCTTTCCAATTTTGATCTGAGGATATTTCCTTTTTCACCATAGCCCTCAATGAGCTCCCAAATATCACTTTGCAGAATCCACGACAACAGTGTTACCAAACTGTTCCAAGAAGTGAAGGGTGAAACTATGTGTGATGAAGTCACACATCAGAAAGCAATCTCTAAGAAAGCTTCTCTCTAGTTATTATGTGAGGGTATTTCCTTTTTCACCATGGGCCTCTATGGGCTCCGAAATATCACTTTTCAGATTCCACGAAAAGAGTGTTAGCAAGCTGCTTCCTGAGTTCCAATTTGTAACTCTGTGAGATGAATTCAAAGATCAGAAACAACTTTCTCAGAAAGCTTCTTTCACGTTTGGAACTGATGATATTTCCTTTATCAGCGTAGGCCTCAATGCGATCCAAAGAAGCCCCTCTCAGCTTCCTCAAAGACAGTGTTAATGGACTGCTCCACGAAACATAAGTGTAACTCTGTGAGGTGAATTCATACATCACCAAGAAGTCTCTCAGAAAGCTTCTTTCTAGTGTTCATCTGAGGATGTTTTCTTGTCACCGTAAGCTTCATTGCGCTAAGAAGTATCTAATTGCAGATTTCCAGAAAACTGTGTTAACAAACTGATCATAGAAGAGAAACGTGTAACATTGTGAGTTGCATTCACATATGGCAATGCAGTTTCTCAGAAGACTTCTTTCCAGTTTAGATCTGAGGATATTTCCTTTTTCATCATAGCCCTCAAGGAGCTCCCAAATGTCACTTAGCAGAATCCACGATAACAGTGTTGGCAAACTGTTCCAAGAAGGGAAGTGTGGAACTCTGTGTGATGAAGTCACACATTAGAAAGCAATCTCTCATAAAGCTTCTTTATAGTTATTATGTGAGGATATTTCCTTTTTCACCGCGGGCCCCCATGGGCTCCCAAATATCACTTTGTAGATTCCTCGAAAGAAGTGTTAGCAAACTGCTTCCTGAGGTCTGAGTTGTAACTCTGTGAGATGAATTCACAGATCAGAAAAAGTTTCTCAGATAGCTTCTTTCACGTTGTGAGCTGATGATATTTCCTTTATCAGCGTAGGCCTCAAAGCGATCCAAAGAAGCACTTCTTAGTTTCCTCAGAGACGGTGTTAATAGACTGCTCCACGAAACAGAAATCTAACTCTGTGAGATGAATTCAAACGTCACCAAGAAGTTTCTAAGAAAGCTTCTTTCTCGTTTTCATCTGGGGATTTTTCCTTTGTCACCGTAAGCTTCATTGCGCTAAGAAGTATCCCATTGCAGATTTCCAGAAAACTGTGTTAGTAAAGTAATCACTGAAGAGAAAGTGCCACTCTGTGAGTTGCATTCACACATGGCAATGCAGTTCCTCAGAAGGCTTCTTTTCAGTTTTGATCTAAGGATATTTCCTTTTTCACTATAGCCCTCAAAGAGCTCCCAAATATGACTTTGCGGAATCCACGACAACAGTGTTAGCAAACTGCTCCAGGACGGGATGCGTGGAACTCTGTGTGATGAAGTCACACATCAGAAAGCAGTCTGTCAGAAACCTTCTCTAGTTATTATGTGAGGTTATTTCCTTTTTCACCATGGGCCCTAATGGGATGCCAAACATCACTTTGCAGATTCCACGACAACAGTGTTACCAAACTGTTCCAAGAAGGGAAGGGTGGAACTCTGTGTGATGAAGTCACACATCAGAAAGCAATCTCTCAGAAAGCTTCTCTCTAGTTATTATATGAGGATATTTTCTTTTTCACAATGGGCACATATTGCCTGACACATATCACTTTGCAGAATCCACGACAACAGTGTTAGCAAACTGTAACTAGAAGGGAAGGGTGGAACTCGGTGTGATGAAGTCACACATCAGAAAGCCATCTCTCAGAAAGATTCTCTGTAATGATTATGTGAGGATTTTTCCTTTTACACCATGGGCCCCTATGGGCTCCCATATATCACATTGCAGAATACACGACAACAGTGTTAGAAACTGTTCCAAGAAGGGAAGGGTGGAACTCTGTGTGATGAAATCACACATCAGAAAGCAATTTCTCAGAAAAATTCTCTCTAGTTATTATCTGAGGATACTTCCTTTTTCACCATGATCCTCTATGGGCTCCCTAATATCACTTTGCCGATTCCATGAAAAGACATTTAGCAAACTGCTTCTTGAGGTCTAAGATGTAACAGTGCGAGATGAATTCACAGTTCAGAAAGAAGTTTCTCAGAAAGCGTCTTTCACGTTTTCAACTGATGATATTTCCTTTTTCAGCGTAGGCTTCAATGCGATCCAAAGAAGCCCTTCTCAGGTTCCTCAAAGACAGTGTTAATGGACTGCTCCACAAAACATAAGTGTAACTCTGTGAGATGAATTTACACATCACCAAGAATTTTCTAAGAAAGCTTCTTTCTAGTTTTCATCTGAGGGTATTTCCTTTGTCACCGTAAGCTTCATTGCGCTATGTAGTATCCCATTGCAGATTTCCAGAAAACTGTGTTAACAAACTGATGCCTGAAGAGAAACGTGGAATTCTGTGAGTTGCATTCAAACATGGCAATGCAGTTTCTAAAAGGCTTCTTTCCAGTTTTGATCTGAGGATATTTCCTTTTTGACCATACCCCTCATTGAGCTCCCAAATATCACTTTGCAGAATCCACGACAACAGTGTTAGCAAACTGTTCCAAGAAGGGAAGGGTGGAACTCTGTGTGATGACGTCACATATCAGAAAGCAATCTCTCAGAATTCTTCTCCCTAGTTATTATGTGAGGATATTTCCTTTTTAATCATGGGCCCCTATGGGCTCCCAAATATCACTTTGCAGATTCCACGAAAAGAGTGTTAGCAAACTGCTTCCTGACGTCTAAGGTGTAACTCTGTGAGATGAATTCACTGATCAGAAAGAAGTTTCTCAGAAAGTTTCTTACACGTTTTGACCTGATGATATTTCCTTTTAGCATAGGCCTCGATACGATCCAAAGAAGCCCTTCTCAGCTTCCTCAAACACAGTGCTAATCGACTGCTCCAAGAAACATAAGTGTAACTCCTTGAGATGAATTCACACATCACCAAGAAGTTTCTTTTTTTTTTCTTTTTTTTTTTTAATATACTTTAAGTTCTAGGGTACATGTGCATAACGTGCAGATTTGTTACATCTGTATACTTATGCCATGTGGGTGTGCTGCACCAATCAACTCGTCAGCACCCATCAATTCATCATTTATGTCATGTATAACTCCCAAATGCAATCCTTCCCTCCTCCACCCTCCCCATGATAGGCCCCAGTGTGTGATGTTCCCCTTCCCGAGTCCAAGTGATCTCATTGTTCAGTTCCCACCTATGAGTGAGAACATGTGGCGTTTGGTTTTCTATTCTTGTGATAGTTTGGTAAGAATGATGGTGTCCACCTGCATCCATGTCCCTACAAAGGACGCAAACTCATTCTTTTTTATGGCTCCATAGTATTCCATGTTGTATATTTGCCACATTTTCTAATTAAACTAAAGAGCTTTTGCACAGCAAAAGAAACTACCATCAGAGTGAACAGCCAACCTAGAGAATGGGAGAAAATTTTTGCAACCTACTCATCTGACAAAGGGCTACTATCCAGAATATACAAAGAACTCAAACAAATATACAAGAAAAAAACAAACAACCCAATCAAAAAGTGGGCAAAGGATATGAACAGACATTTCTCAAAAGAAGACTTTCATACAGCCAACAGACACATGAAAAAATGCTCATCATCACTCGCAATCAGAGAAATGCAAATCAAAACCACAATGAGATACCATCTCACACCAGTTAGAATGGCAATCATTAAGAAGTCAGGAAACAACAGGTGTTGGAGAGGATGTGGAGAAATAGGAACACTTTTACACTGTTGGTGGGATTGTTAACTAGTTCAACCATTATGGAAAACAGTATGGCAATTCCTCAAGGATCTAGAACTAGATGTACCATATGACCCAGCCATCCCACTACTGGGTATATACCCAAAGGTTTATAAATTATTCTACTAGAAAGACACATGCACACGTATGTTTATTGCGGCACTATTCACAATAGCAAAGACTTGGAATCAAACCAAATGTCCATCTGTGACAGACTGGAATAAGAAAACGTGGCACATATACACCATGGAATACTATGCAGCCATAAAAAAGGATGAGTTTGCGTCCTTTGTAGGGACATGGATGCAGCTGGAAACCATCATTCTTAGCAAACTATCACAACAAGAGAAAACCAAACACCACATGTTCTCACTCATAGGTGGGAACTGAACAATGAGATCACTTGGACTTGGGAAGGGGAACATCACACAACGGGGCCTATCATGGGGAGGGGGTGGGGGGAGGTATTGCATTGGGGAGTTATACATGATGTAAATGACGAATTGATGGGTGCTGACGAGTTGATGTGTGCAGCACAACAACAAGGAACAAATATACATATGTAGCAAACCTTCACGTTATGCACATGTACGCCAGAATTTAAGGTAAATCAAAAGAAAAAAAAAACAAAAAAAAGAAAGCAATGTCTCAGAAAGCTTCTCTCTAGTTATTATGTGAGGGCATTTCCTTTTTCACCATGGGCCCTTATGTGCTCCCAAATATCCCTTTGCAGAATCCACGACAACAGTGTTAGCAAACTGTTCCAAGAAAGGAAGGGTGGAACTCTGTGTGATGAACTCACACATAAGAAAGCAATCTCTCAGAAAGCTTCTCTCTAGTTATTATGTGAGGATATTTCCTTTTTCAACATTTGCCCCTATGGGCTCCCAAATATCACTTTGCAGAATCCAAGACAACAGTCTTAGCAAACTGTTGCAAGAAGGGATATGTGGAACTCTGTTTGATGAAGTCACACATCAGAATGCAATCTCTCAGAAAGCTTCTCTCTAGTTATTATGTGAGGATATTTCCTTTTTCAACATTTGCCCCATGGGCTCCCAAATATCACTTTGCAGAATCCACGACAACAGTGTTAGCAAACTGTTCCAAGAAGGGAAGGGTGGAATTATGTGTGATGAAGTCACACATCAGAAAGCAACCTCTCAGAAAACTTCTCTCTAGTTATTATGTGAGGATATTTCCTTTTTCAACATGGGCCCCGATGGGCTCCCAAATATCACTTTGGACATTCCATGAAAAGAGTGTTAGCAAACTGCTTCCTGAGGTCTACGTTGTAACTCTGTGAGATGAATTCACAGATCGGAAAGAAGATTCACAGAAAGCTCCTTTCATGTTTGGAACTGATGATATTCCCTTTATCAGCGTAGGCCTCACTGCGATCCAAAGAAGCCCTTCTCAGGTTCCTCAAAGACAGTGTTAATGGACTGCTCCACGAAACATAAGTGTAACTCTGTGAGATGATTTCACACATCACCAAGGAGTTACTAAGAAAGCTTCTTTCTAGTTTTCATCTGGGGATATTTCCTTAGTCAGCATAAGCTTCATTGCACAAAGAAGTAGCTAATTGCAGATTTCCAGAAAACTGTGTTAGCAAACTGATCACTGAAGAGAAACGTGTAACTCTGCGATTTGCATTCACACATGGCAATGCAATTTCTCAGAAGGCTTCTTTCCATTTCTGATCTGAGGATATTTCCTTTTTCACCATAGCCCTCAATGAGCTCCCAAATATCACTTTGCAGAATCCAAGACAACAATGTTAGCAAAGTGTTCCAAGAAGGGAAGGGTGGAACTCTGTGTGATGAAGTCACACATCAGAAAGCAATCTCACAGAATGCCTCTCTCTTGTTATTATGTGAAGATATTTCCTTTTGCACCATGGGCCCCTTTGGGCTCCCAAATATCACTGCAGAATCCACGACAACGGTGTTAGCAAACTCTACCAAGTAGGGTTGGGTGGAACTCTGTGTGATGAAGTCACACATCAGAAAGCAATCTCTCAGAAAGCTTCGCTCTAGTTACTATGTGAGGATATTTCCTTTTTCACCATGGGACCCTATGGGCTCCAAAATATCACTTTGCAGATTCCACGAAAAGAGTGTTAGCAAACTGCTTCCTGAGGTCTCAGTTGTAACCCTATGGATGAGTTCACAGATCAAAAGGAAATTTCTCAGAAAGCTTCTTTCACGTTTTGAACTGATGATATTTCTTTATTGGCGTAGCCCTCTATACGATCCAAAGAAGCCCTTTTCAGTTTTTTCGAAAACAGTGGCAATGGACTTCTCCTTGTAACATAAGTGTAACTCTGTGAGTTGAATTCACACATCACCAAGAGATTTCTAAGAAAGATTCTTTGTAGTTTTCATCTGAGGGTATTTCCTTTCTCACCACAAGCTTCATTGTGCTAAGAAGTATCTAATTGCCGATTTCCAGAAAACTGTGTTAGCAAACTGATCACTGAATAGAAACGTGTAAATCTGTGAGTTGCGTTGACACGTGGCAATGAAGTTTCTCAGAAGGCTTCTTTCCAGTTTTGATGTGAGGATATTTCCTTTTTCACCATAGCCCTCAAAGCGCTCCCAAATATCACTTCGCAGAATCAACGACAACAGTGTTAGTAAACTGATCCTAGAAGGGAAGGGAGGATCTCTGTGTAATGAAGTCACACATCAGAAAGCCATCGCTCAGAAAGCTTCTCTCTAGTTATTATCTGAGGAAATTACGTTTTTCACCATTTGAACCTGTGGGCTCCCATATATCACTTGGCAGATTCCACGAAAAGAGCGTTAGTAAACTGCTTCCTGAGGTCTCAGGTGTAACTCTGCGAATGGATTCACAGATCAGAAAGAAGTTTCTCAGAAAGCTTCTTTCACGTTTTGAACTGATGATATTTCCCTTATCAGTGTAGGCCTCAATGCAATCCAAAGAAGCCCTTCTCAGGGTCCTCAAAGGCAGTGTGAATGGACTGTTCCAGGAATCATCAGTGTAACTCTGTGAGATGAATTCACACATCATCAAGAAGTTTCTAAGAAACCTTCTTTCTTGTTTTCATCTGAGGATATTTCCTTTGTCACCGTAAGCTTCTTTGCGCTAAGAAGTATCTAATTGCCGATTTCCAGAAAACGGTGTTAGCAATCTGATCACTGAAGAGATACGTGTAACTCTGTGAGTTTCATTCACACATGGCAATGCAGTTTCTCAGAAGGCTGGCTTCTTTCCAGTTTGAATCTGAGGATATTTCCTTTTTCACCATAGCCCTCAATGAGTTCCCAAATATCACCTTGCAGAATCCACGACAACGGTGTTAGCAATCTGTTCCAAGAAGGGAAGGGTGGAACTCTGTGTGATGAAGTCACACATCACAAAGAAATCTCTCAGAAAGCTTCTCTCTAGTTATTATGTGAGGATATTTCCTTTTTCAACATTTGCCCCTATGGGCTCCCAAATATCACTTTGCAGAATCCAAGACAACAGTCTTAGGAAACTGTTGCAAGAAGGGAAATGTGGCACTCTATTTGATGAAGTCACACATCAGAATGCAATCTCTCAGAAAGCTTCACTCTAGTCATTATGTGAGGATATTTCCTTTTTCAACATTTGCCCCTATGGGCTCCCAAATATCACTTTGCAGAATCCACGACAACAGTGTTAGCACACTGTTCCAAGAAGGGAAGGGTGGAATTATGTGTGATGAAGTCACACATCAGAAAGCAACCTCTCAGAAAACTTCTCTCTAGTTATTATGTGAGGATATTTCCTTTTTCAACATGGGCCCCGATGGGCTCCCAAATATCACTTTGGACATTCCATGAAAAGAGTGTTAGCAAACTGCTTCCTGAGGTCTACGTTGTAACTCTGTGAGATGAATTCACAGATCGGAACGAAGATTCACAGAAAGCTCCTTTCATGTTTGGAACTGATGATATTTCCTTTCTCAGCGTAGGCCTCACTGCGATCCAAAGAAGCCCTTCTCAGGTTCCTCAAAGACAGTGTTAATGGACTGCTCCACGAAACATAAGTGTAACTCTGTGAGATGATTTCACACATCACCAAGGAGTTACTAAGAAAGCTTCTTTCTAGTTTTCATCTGGGGATATTTCCTTAGTCAGCATAAGCTTCATTGCGCAAAGAAGTAGCTAATTGCAGATTTCCAGAAAACTGTGTTAGCAAACTGATCACTGAAGAGAAACGTGTAACTCTGCGATTTGCATTCACACATGGCAATGCAATTTCTCAGAAGGCTTCTTTCCATTTCTGCTCTGAGGATATTTCCTTTTTCACCATAGCCCTCAATGAGCTCCCAAATATCACTTTGCAGAATCCACGACAACAATGTTAGCAAAGTGTTCCAAGAAGGGAAGGGTGGAACTCTGTGTGATGAAGTCACACATCAGAAAGCAATCTCACAGAATGCCTCTCTCTTGTTATTATGTGAAGATATTTCCTTTTGCACCATGGGCCCCTTTGGGCTCCCAAATATCACTTTGCAGAATCCACGACAACGGTGTTAGCAAACTCTACCAAGTAGGGTAGGGTGGAACTCTGTGTGATGAAGTCACACATCAGAAAGCAATCTCTCAGAAAGCTTCGCTCTAGTTACTATGTGAGGATATTTCCTTTTTCACCATGGGACCCTATGGGCTTCCAAATATCACTTTGCAGATTCCACGAAAAGAGTGTTAGCAAACTGCTTCCTGAGGTCTCAGTTGTAACCCTATGGATGAGTTCACAGATCAGAAAGAAGTTTCTCAGAAAGCTTCTTTCACGTTTCGAACTGATGATATTTCTTTATTGGCGTAGCCCTCTATACGATCCAAAGAAGCCCTTTTCAGTTTTTTCAAAAACAGTGTCAATGGACTTCTCCTCGTAACATAAGTGTAACTCTGTGAGTTGAATTCACACATCACCAAGAGATTTCTAAGAAAGATTCTTTGCAGTTTTCATCTGAGGGTATTTCCTTTCTCACCACAAGCTTCATTGCGCTAAGAAGTATCTAATTGCCGATTTCCAGAAAACTGTGTTAGCAAACTGATCACTGAATAGAAACGTGTAAATCTGTGAGTTGCATTCACACGTGGCAATGCAGTTTCTCAGAAGGCTTCTTTCCAGTTTTGATGTGAGGATATTTCCTTTTTCACCATAGCCCTCAATGAGCTCCCAAATATCACTTTGCAGAATCAACGACAACAGTTTTAGTAAACTGATCCAAGAAGGGAAGGGTGGATCTCTGTGTAATGAAGTCACACATCAGAAAGCCATCGCTCAGAAAGCTTCTCTCTAGTTATTATCTGAGGAAATTACGTTTTTCACCATTTGAACCTGTGGGCTCCCATATATCACTTGGCAGATTCCACGAAAAGAGCGTTAGTAAACTGCTTCCTGAGGTCTCAGGTGTAACTCTGCGAAATGGATTCACAGATCAGAAAGAAGTTTCTCAGAAAGCTTCTTTCACGTTTTGAACTGATAATATTTCTTTTATCAGCATAGGCCTCAATGCAATCCAAAGAAGCCCTTCTCAGGTTCCTCAAAGACAGTGTAAATGGACTGCTAAAGGAAACATAAGTGTAACTCTGTGAGATGAATTCACACATCACAAAGAAGTTTCTAAGAAAGCTTCTTTTTGTTTTCATCTGAGGATCTTTCCTTTGTCACCGTAAGCTTCATTGCACTAAGAAGTATCCCATATCAGATTTCCAGAAAACTGTGTTAGCAAACTGATCACTGAAAGAATCGTGTAACTCTGTGAGTTGCATTCTCACATGGCAATGCAGTTTCTCAGAAGGCTTCTTTCCAGTTTTGATCTGAGGACATTTCCTTGTTCACCATAGCCCTCAATGAGCACCCAAATTTCAGTTTGCAGAATCGTCGACAACAGTGTTAGAAAACTGTTCCAAGAAGGGAAGGTGGAACTCTGGGTGATGAAATCACACATCAGAAAAGCAATCTCTCAGAAAGCTTCTCTCTAGTTATTATCTGAGGAAATTTCCTTTTTCACCATGGGCCCCTATGGCTCCCAGATATCACTCTGCAGATTCCATGAAAAGAGTGTTAGCTAACTGCTTCCTGAGATTTAAAGTGTAATTCTGTGAGATGAATTCACAGATCAGAAAGAAGTTTCTCAGAAAGTTTCTTTCACGTTTTGAACTGATGATATTTCCCTTATCAGCGTAGGCCTCAATACGATCAAAAGAAGCCCTTCTCAGGGTCCTCAAAGGCAGTGTGAATGGACTGTTCCAGGAATCATCAGTGTAACTCTGTGAGATGAATTCACACATCATCAAGAAGTTTCTAAGAAACCTTCTTGTTTTCATCTGAGGATATTTCCTTTGTCACCGTAAGCTTCTTTGCGCTAAGAAGTATCTAATTGCCGATTTCCAGAAAACGGTGTTAGCAATCTGATCACTGAAGAGATACGTGTAACTCTGTGAGTTTCATTCACACATGGCAATGCAGTTTCTCAGAAGGCTGGCTTCTTTCCAGTTTGAATCTGAGGATATTTCCTTTTTCACCATAGCCCTCAATGAGTTCCCAAATATCACCTTGCAGAATCCACGACAACGGTGTTAGCAATCTGTTCCAAGAAGGGAAGGGTGGGAACTCTGTGTGATGAAGTCACACATCAGAAAGCAATCTCTCAGAAAGCTTCTCTCTAGTTATTATGTGAGGATATTTCCTTTTTCAACATTTGCCCCTATGGGCTCCCAAATATCACTTTGCAGAATCCAAGACAACAGTCTCAGCAAACTGTTGCAAGAAGGGAAATGTGGAACTCTATTTGATGAAGTCACACATCAGAATGCAATCTCTCAGAAAGCTTCTCTCTAGTTATTATGTGAGGATATTTCCTTTTTCAACATTTGCCCCTATGGGCTCCCAAATATCACTTTGCAGAATCCACGACAACAGTGTTAGCAAACTGTTCCAAGAAGGGAAGGGTGGAATTATGTGTGATGAAGTCACACATCAGAAAGCAACCTCTCAGAAAAATTCTCTCTAGTTATTATGTGAGGATATTTCCTTTTTCAACATGGGCCCCGATGGGCTCCCAAATATCACTTTGGACATTCCATGAAAAGAGTGTTAGCAAACTGCTTCCTGAGGTCTACGTTGTAACTCTGTGAGATGAATTCACAGATCGGAAAGAAGATTCACAGAAAGCTCCTTTCATGTTTGGAACTGATGATATTTCCTTTCTCAGCGTAGGCCTCACTGCGATCCAAAGAAGCCCTTCTCAGGTTCCTCAAAGACAGTGTTAATGGACTGCTCCACGAAACATAAGTGTAACTCTGTGAGATGATTTCACACATCACCAAGGAGTTACTAAGAAAGCTTCTTTCTAGTTTTCATCTGGGGATATTTCCTTAGTCAGCATAAGCTTCATTGCGCAAGGATGTAACTAATTGCAGATTTCCAGAAAACTGTGTTAGCAAACTGATCACTGAAGAGAAACGTGTAACTCTGCGATTTGCATTCACACATGGCAATGCAATTTCTCAGAAGGCTTCTTTCCATTTCTGATCTGAGGATATTTCCTTTTTCACCATAGCCCTCAATGAGCTCCCAAATATCACTTTGCAGAATCCACGACAACAATGTTAGCAAAGTGTTCCAAGAAGGGAAGGGTGGAACTCTGTGTGATGAAGTCACACATCAGAAAGCAATCTCACAGAATGCCTCTCTCTTGTTATTATGTGAAGATATTTCCTTTTGCACCATGGGCCCCTTTGGGCTCCCAAATATCACTTTGCAGAATCCACGACAATGGTGTTAGCAAACTCTACCAAGTAGGGTAGGGTGGAACTCTGTGTGATGAAGTCACACATCAGAAAGCAATCTCTCAGAAAGCTTCGCTCTAGTTACTATGTGAGGATATTTCCTTTTTCACCATGGGACCCTATGGGCTCCCAAATATCACTTTGCAGATTCCACGAAAAGAGTGTTAGCAAACTGCTTCCTGAGGTCTCAGTTGTAACCCTATGGATGAGTTCACAGATCAGAAAGAAGTTCCTCAGAAAGCTTCTTTCACGTTTCGAACTGATGATATTTCTTTATTGGCGTAGCCCTCTATACGATCCAAAGAAGCCCTTTTCAGTTTTTTCAAAAACAGTGTCAATGGACTTCTCCTCGTAACATAAGTGTAACTCTTTGAGTTGAATTCACACATCACCAAGAGATTTCTAAGAAAGATTCTTTGTAGTTTTCATCTGAAGGTATTTCCTTTCTCACCACAAGCTTCATTGCGCTAAGAAGTATCTAATTGCCGATTTCCAGAAAACTGTGTTAGCAAACTGATCACTGAATAGAAACGTGTAAATCTGTGAGTTGCATTCACACGTGACAATGCAGTTTCTCAGAAGGCTTCTTTCCAGTTTTGATGTGAGGATATTTCCTTTTTCACCATAGCCCTCAATGAGCTCCCAAATATCACTTTGCAGAATCAACGACAACAGTGTTAGTAAACTGATCCAAGAAGGGAAGGGTGGATCTCCGTGTAATGAAGTCACACATCAGAAAGCCATCGCTCAGAAAGCTTCTCTCTAGTTATTATCTGAGGAAATTACGTTTTTCACCATTTGAACCTGTGGGCTCCCATATATCACTTGGCAGATTCCACGAAAAGAGCGTTAGTCAACTGCTTCCTGAGGTCTCAGGTGTAACTCTGCGAAATGGATTCACAGATCAGAAAGAAGTTTCTCAGAAAGCTTCTTTCACGTTTTGAACTGATAATATTTCTTTTATCAGCATAGGCCTCAATGCAATCCAAAGAAGCCCTTCTCAGGTTCCTCGAAGACAGTGTAAATGGACTGCTAAAGGAAACATAAGTGTAACTCTGTGAGATGAATTCACACATCACAAAGAAGTTTCTAAGAAAGCTCCTTTCTAGTTTTCATCTGAGGATCTTTCCTTTGTCACCGTAAGCTTCATTGCGCTAAGAAGTATCCCATATCAGATTTCCAGAAAACTGTGTTAGCAAACTGATCACTGAAAGAATCGTGTAACTCTGTGAGTTGTATTCTCACTTGGCAATGCAGTTTCTCAGAAGGCTTCTTTCCAGTTTTGATCTGAGGACATTTCCTTGTTCACCATAGCCCTCAATGAGCACCCAAATTTCAGTTTGCAGAATCGTCGACAACGGTGTTAGCAAACTGTTTCAAGAAGGGAAGGTGGAACTCTGGGTGATGAAATCACACATCAGAAAAGCAATCTCTCAGAAAGCTTCTCTCTAGTTATTATCTGAGGAAATTTCCTTTTTCACCATGGGCCCCTATGGCTCCCAGATATCACTCTGCAGATTCCATGAAAAGAGTGTTAGCTAACTGCTTCCTGAGATTTAAAGTGTAATTCTGTGAGATGAATTCACAGATCAGAAAGAAGTTTCTCAGAAAGTTTCTTTCACGTTTTGAACTGATGATATTTCCCTTATCAGCGTAGGCCTCAATACGATCAAAAGAAGCCCTTCTCAGGGTCCTCAAAGGCAGTGTGAATGGACTGTTCCAGGAATCATCAGTGTAACTCTGTGAGATGCATTCACACATCATCAAGAAGTTTCTAAGAAACCTTCTTTCTTGTTTTCATCTGAGGATATTTCCTTTGTCACCGTAAGCTTCTTTGCGCCAAGAAGTATCTAATTGCCGATTTCCAGAAAACGGTGTTAGCAATCTGATCACTGAAGAGATACGTGTAACTCTGTGAGTTTCATTCACACATGGCAATGCAGTTTCTCAGAAGGCTGGCTTCCTTCCAGTTTGAATCTGAGGATATTTCCTTTTTCACCATAGCCCTCAATGAGCTCCCAAATATCACTTTGCAGAATCCACGACAACGGAGTTAGCAAACTGTTCCAAGAAGGGAAGGGTGGAACTCTGTGTGATGAAGTCACACATCAGAATGCAATCTCTCAGAAAGCTTCTCTCTAGTTATTATGTGAGGATATTTCCTTTTTCAACATTTGCCCCATGGGCTCCCAAATATCACTTTGCAGAATCCACGACAACAGTGTTAGCAAACTGTTCCAAGAAGGGAAGGGTGGAATTATGTGTGATGAAGTCACACATCAGAAAGCAACCCCTCAGAAAACTTCTGTCTAGTTATTATGTGAGGATATTTCCTTTTTCAACATGGGCCCCGATGGGCTCCCAAATATCACTTTGGACATTCCATGAAAAGAGTGTTAGCAAACTGCTTCCTGAGGTCTACGTTGTAACTCTGTGAGATGAATTCACAGATCGGAAAGAAGATTCACAGAAAGCTCCTTTCATGTTTGGAACTGATGATATTTCCTTTCTCAGCGTAGGCCTCACTGCGATCCAAAGAAGCCCTTCTCAGGTTCCTCAAAGACAGTGTTAATGGACTGCTCCACGAAACATAAGTGTAACTCTGTGAGATGATTTCACACATCACCAAGGAGTTACTAAGAAAGCTTCTTTCTAGTTTTCATCTGGGGATATTTCCTTAGTCAGCATAAGCTTCATTGCCCAAAGAAGTAGCTAATTGCAGATTTCCAGAAAACTGTGTTAGCAAACTGATCACTGAAGAGAAACGTGTAACTCTGCGATTTGCATTCACACATGGCAATGCAATTTCTCAGAAGGCTTCTTTCCATTTCTGATCTGAGGATATTTCCTTTTTCACCATAGCCCTCAATGAGCTCCCAAATATCACTTTGCAGAATCCACGACAACAATGTTAGCAAAGTGTTCCAAGAAGGGAAGGGTGGAACTCTGTGTGATGAAGTCACACATCAGAAAGCAATCTCACAGAATGCCTCTCTCTTTTTATTATGTGAACATATTTCCTTTTTCACCATGGGCCCCTTTGGGCTCCCAAATATCACTTTGCAGAATCCACGACAACGGTGTTAGCAAACTCTACCAAGTAGGGTAGGGTGGAACTCTGTGTGATGAAGTCACACATCATAATGCAATCCCTCAGAAAGCTTCTCTCTAGTTATTATGTGAGGATATTTCCTTTTTCACCATGGGTCCCTATGGGCTCCCAAGTATCACTTTGCAGATTCCACGACAAGATTGTTAGCAAACTGTTTCCTGAGTTGTAATGTGTAACTCTGTGAGAAGAATTCACAGGTCAGGCAGACGTTTCTCAGAAAGATTCTTTCACGTTTTGAGCTGATGATATTTAGTTTCTCAGAGTAGGCCTCAATGGGATCCAAAGAAGACATCCTCAGGTAACTCAAAGACAGTATTAATGGACTCCTCCAAGAAACATAAGTGTAACTCTCTGAGATGAATTCACATATCACCAAGCAGTTTCGAAGAAAGTTTCTTTCTATTTTTCATCAGAGGATATTTCCTTTGTCACAGTAAGCTTCATTGCACTAAGAAGTATGTAAATGCAGATTTCCAGAAAACTGTGTTAGCAAACTGATACCTGAAGAGAAACGTGTAACTCTGTGAGTTGAATTCACACATGGCCTTGACGTTTCTCAGGAGGCTTCTTTCCAGTTTTGATCTGAGGATATTCCTTTTTCACCATGGGCCTCAATGAGCTCCCACATATCACTTGGCAGAATCCACGGCAACAGTGTTAGCAAACTGTTCCAAGAAAAGTAGGGTGGAAGTCTGTGTGATAAAGTCACCCATGAGAAAGCAATCTGTCAGAAAGCTTCTCTCTAGTTATTATATGAGGATATTTCCTTTTTCACCATGGGCCCCATGGGCTCCCAAATATCACTTTGCAGAATCCACGACAACAGTGTTAGCAAACTGCTTCCTGAGGTCTAAGGTGTATCTCCATGAGATGAATTCACAGATCAGAAAGAAGTTTCTCAGAAAGCATCTTTCACGTTTTGAATTGATGATATTTCCTTTATAAGCGTAGGCCTCACTGCGATCCAAAAAAGCCCTTCTCAGGTTCCTCAAAGACAGTGTTAATGGACTGCTGCACGAAACATAAGTGTAACTCTTTGAGATGAATTCACACATCACCAAGAAGTTTCTAAGACAGCTTCTTTCTCTTTTTCATCTGAGGGTATTTCCTTTGTCACCTTACACTTCACTGCGCTAAGAAGTATCCTGTTGTAGATTTCCAGAAAACTGTTAGCAAACAGATCACTGAAGAGAAACGTTTGACTCGGTGAGTTGCATTCACACATGGCAATGCAGTGTCTCAGAAGGCTTCTTTCCAGTTTCATCTGAGGATATTTCCTTTTCACCATAGCCGTCAATGAGCTACCAAATATCCCTTTGACAAATCCATGACAACAGTGTAAGCAATGTGTTCCAAGAAGGGAAGGGTGGAACTCTGTATGATGAAGTCACACATCGGAAAGCAATCTCTCAGAACGCTTCTCTCTAGTTTTTATGTGAGGATATTTCCTTTTTCACCATGGGCTCCTAAGGGCTCCCAAATATCACATTGCAAAATCCACGACAACAGTGTCAGAAACTGTTCCAGGAAGGGAAAGGTGGAACTCTGTGTGATGAAGTCACACATCAGAAAGCAATCTCTGAGAAAACACCTCTCTAGGTATTATGTGAGGATATTTCCTTTTTCACCATGGGTACCTATGGGCTCCCAAATATCACTTTGCAGAATCCAGGACAACATTGTTAGCAAACTGTTCTAAGAAGCGAAGGGTGGAAATCTGTGTGATGAAGTCACACATTAGAAAGCAATCTCTCAGAAAGCTTCTCTCTAATTATTATCTGAGGATATTTCCTTTTTCACCTTGGGCCCCCATGGGCTCCCAGATATCACTTTGCAGATTCCACGAAAAGAGTGTTAGCAAACTGTTTCCTCAGTTCTAAGGTGTAACTCTGTGAGATGAATTCACAGATCAGGAAAAAGTTTCTCAGAAAGCTTCTTTCACGTTTTGAACTGATGATATTTCCTTTATCAGCGTAGGCCTCAATGCGATCCAAAGAAGCCCTTCTGAGTTTCCTCCAAGAGAGTGTTAATGGACTGCTGCATGAAACATAAGTGTAACTCTGTGAGATGAATTCACACATCACCAAGAAGTTTCTAAGAAAGCTTCTTTCTAGTTTTCATCTGAGGATATTACCTTTGTCACCGTAAGCTGCATTGCGCTAAGAAATATCTAAATGCAGATTTCCAGAAAACAGTGTTAGCAAACTGATCATTGACGAGAAATGTGTAACTCTGTGAGTTGCATTCACCCATAGCAATGCAGTTTCTCAGATGTCTTCTTCCCAGTTTTGAACTAAGGATATTTCCTTTTTCACTACAGGCCTCAATGAGCTCTAAAACATCACTTTGGTGAATCCACTACAACAGTGTTAGCAACCTGTTTCAAGAAGGGAAGTGTGGAACTCTGTGTGATGAAGTCACACAGCAGAAAGCAATCTCTCAGAAAACTTCTCTCTAGTTATTATCTGAGGATATTTCCTTTTTCACCATTGGCCCCTACAGGCTCCCAAATATCACTTTGCAGATTCCACGAAAAGAGTGTTAACAAACTGCTTCCTGATGTCTAATGTGTAAATCTGTGAGGTTAATTCACAAATCAGGAAGGAGTTTCTCAGAAAGCTTCCTTCATGTTTTGAACTGATGATATTTGCTTTATCAGTATAGGCCTCAATGCGATCCAAAGAAGCACTTCTCAGGTTCCTCAAAGACAGTGTTAATGGACTGCTCCACGAAACAGAGGTGTATCTGTCAGATGAATTCACACATCACCAAGAATTTCCTAAGAATGTTTCTTTCTAGTTATCATCTGAGGAGAGTTTGTCACTGTAAGCTTCATTGCGCTAAGATGTATCCCATTGCCAATTTCCAGAAAACTTTGTTAGCAATCTGATCACTGAAGAGAAAAGTGTAACTCTGTGAGTTCCATTCACACATGGCAATGCAGTTTCTCAGAAGGCTTCTTTCCAGTTTTCATCTGAGCATATTTCCTTTTTCACCATAGCACTCAATGAGCTCCCAAGTATCCCTTTGCAGAATCCACGACAACAGTGTTAGCAAACCGTTCCAAGAAGGGAAGGGTGGAACTCTGTGTGATGAAGTCACACATCAGAACGCAATCTCTCAGAAAGCTTCTCTCTAGTTATTATGTGAGGTTATTTCCTTTTTCACCATGGGCCCCTATGAGCTCACAAATATCACTTTGCAGAATCCACGACAACAGTGTCAGCAAACTGTTCCAAGAAGGAAAGTGTGCAACTCTGTGTGATGAAATCACACGTCAGAAAGCAATCTCTCAGAAAGCTTCTCTGTAGTTATTATGTGAGGATATTTCCTTTTTCACCATGGGCCCTTATCGGCTCCCAAATATCACTTTGCAGAATCCACGACAACAGTGTTAGCAAACTGTTCCAAGAAGGAAGGGTGGAATTTTGTGTCATGAAGTCACCCATGAGAAAGTAATCTCTCAGAAAGCTTCTCTCTAGTTATTATCTGAGGATATTGCCTTTTTCACCATGGGCCCCTATGGGCTACGAAATATCACTTTGGAGAATCCGCGATAACAGTGTCAGCAAACTGTTCCAAGAAGGGAAGGGTGGAACTCTGTGTGATGAACTCACACATCAGAAAGCAATCTCTCATAAAGCTTCTCTCTAGTTATTATGTGAGGATATTTAATTTTTCACCGTGTTCCCACATGGACTCCCAAATATCACTTTGCAGATTCCAATAAAAGAGTGTTAGGAAACTGCTGCCTGAGGTCTAATTTGTATCTCTGTGACATGAATTCACAGATCAGAAAGAAGTTTCTCAGAAAGCTTCTTTCACGTTTTGAACTGATGATATTTCCTTGATCAGCGAATGCCTCAATGTGATCCAAAGTAGCCCTTCTCAGGTTCCTTAAAGGCAGTGTTGATGGACTGCTCCACGAAACATAAGTGTAACTCTGTGAGATTAATCCACACATCACCAAGAATTTTCCAACAAAGCTTCTTTCAAGTTTTCATCTGAGGATATTTCCTTTGTCACCGTAAGCTTCATTGCGCTAAAAAGTATTTATTACAGATTTCCAAAAAACCTTGTTAGCGAACTGATCACTGAAGGGACATGTGTAACTCTGTGAGTTGCATTCACCCATGACCATGCAGTTTCTCAGAAGGCTTCTTTCCAGTTTTGATCTGAGGATACATCCTTTTTCACCATAGCCCTCACTGAGCTCCCAAATATCACTTTGCAGAATCAACGAAAACAGTGTTAGCAAAGTGTACCAAGAAGGGAAGTGTGGAAGTCAGTGTGATGAAGTCACACATCGGAAAGCAATCTCTCAGAAACCTTCTCTCTAGTGATTATTTGAGGATATTTCCTTTTTCACCATGGGCCCCTAAGGGCTCCCAACTATCACTTTGCAGAATCCATGACAACAGTGTTAGCAAAGTGTTGCAAGAAGGGAAGGGTGGAAATCTGTGTGATGAAGTCACACATCACAAAGCAATCTCTCCGAAAGCTTCTCTCTAGTTATTATGTGAGGATATTTCCTTTTTCACCATGTTCCCTTCTGGGCTCCCAAATATCACTTTGCAGAATGCACAACAACAGTGTTAGCAAACTGTTCCAAGAAGGGAAGGGTGCAACTCTGTGTGATGAAATCACACATCAGAAAGCAATCTCTCAGAAACCTTCTCTCTAGTTATTTTGTGATGATATTTCCTTTTTCATCGTGGGCACCTATGGGCTCCGAAATATCACTTTGCAGTTTCTACGAAAAGAGTATTAGCAAACTGCTTCCTGAGGTCTACGGTGCAAATTTGTCAGATGAATTCACAGATCAGAAAGAAGTTTCTCAGAAAGCTACTTTCATGTTTTGAAGTGATGATATTTCCTTTATCAGGCTAGGCTTCAATAAGATCCATAGAAGCCCATCCCAGGTTCCTCAAAGACAGTATTAATGGACTGCTCCACCAAATATAAGTGTAACTCTGTGAGATGAATTCACACATCACCAAGAACTTTCTAAGAAAGATTCTTTCTAATTTTCATCTGCGGATATTTCCTTTGTCACAGTGAGCTTCATTACACTAAGAAGTATCAAATTGCAGATTTCCAGGAAACTGTGTTA
The DNA here is from genome assembly GCF_007565055.1 of Rhinopithecus roxellana. Lineage (NCBI taxonomy): Eukaryota > Metazoa > Chordata > Mammalia > Primates > Cercopithecidae > Rhinopithecus > Rhinopithecus roxellana. The sequence goes on along the minus strand of NC_044569.1, from coordinate 4,354,146 downwards.
GCAAACTTATCACTGAAGAGAAACGTGTAACTCTGTGAGTTGCAATCACAAATGGCAATGCAGTTTCTCAGAAGGCTTCTTTCCAGTTTTGATCTGAGGATATGTCCTTTTTCACCAAAGCCCTCAATGAGCTCCCAAATATCACTGTGCAGAATCCAAGACAACAGTGTTAGCAATCTGTCACGAGAAGGAAAGGGTGGAACTCTGTGTGATGAAGTCACACATCAGAAAGCAATGTCTTAGAAAGCTTCTCTCTAGTTACTATGTGAGGATATTTCCTTTTTCACCATGGGCCCCTATGGGCTCCCAAATATCACTTTGCAGATTCCACGAAAAGAGTGTTAGCAAATGCTTCCTGAAGTCTAAGTTGTAACTCTGTGAGATGAATTGACAGATGAGAAAGAAGTTTCTCAGAAAGCTTCTTTCACGTTTTGAACTGATGATATTTCCTTTATCAGCGCAGGACTCAATACGATACAAAGAGGCCCTTCTCACGTTCCTCAAAGATAGTGTTAATGGACTGCTCCACGAAATATAAGTGTAACTCTGTGAGATGAATTCACACATCACCAAGAAGTTTCTAAGAAAGCTTCTTTCTACTTTTCATCTGAGGGTATTTCTTTTGTCACAGTAAGCTTCATTTCACTAAGAAGTATCTAATTACAGATTTCCAGAAAACTGTGTTAGCAAACTGACAACTGAAGAGAAATGTGTAACTCTGTGACTTGCATTCACACATGACAATGCAGTTTCTCAGAAGGCTTCCTTCCTGTTTTCATCTGACGGTATTTCCTTTTCACCATAGGCTTCATAGTGCTAAGAAATATCCAACTGCCAAATTCCAGAAAACTGTGTTAGCACACAGACCACTGAAGGCGAACGTGTAACTCTGTGAGTTGCATTCACACCTGGCAATGCAGTCTCTGGGAAGGCTTCTTTACAGTTTGGATCTGAGGATATTTCCTTTTTCACCATAGCCCACAATGAGCTCCCAAATATCACCTTGCAGGATCAACGACAACAGTGTTAGCAAACTGTTCCAATAAGGGAAGGGTGGAACTCTGTGTGATGAATTCACACATCAGAAGGCAATTTCTCAGAAAGCTTCTCTCTAGTTATTATATGAGGATATTTCCTTTTTCACCATGGGCCCCTAAGGGCTCCCAAATATCACTTTGCAGATTCCACGAAAACAGTGTTAGCAAACTGCTTCCTGAGGTCTAAGTTGTAACTCTGTGGGATGAATTCACAGATTAGAAAGAAAAATCTCAGACAGCTTTTTTCAAGTTTTGAATTGATGATATTTCCTTTATCAGCGTAGGCCTCAATACGATCCAAAGAAGCCCTTCTCAGGTTCCTCAAAGACAGTGCTAGTGGACTGCTCCATGAAACATAAGTGTAACTCTGTGAGATGAATTCACAAATCACCATGAAGTTCCTAGGAAAGCTTCTTTCTAATTTTCCTCTGAGGATACTTCCTTTGTCATCGTAAGCTTCATTGTGCTTAGAAGTATCCCATTGCCGATTTCCAGAAAACTTTGCTAGCAAACTGATCCCTGAAGAGAAAAGTGTAACTCTGTGAGTTGCATTCACACATGGCATTGTAGTTTCTCAGAAGGTTTCTTGCCAGTTTTGATCTGAGGATAATTCCTTTTTCACCATAGCACTCAATGAGCTCCCATATATCACTTTGCAAAATCCATGACAACAGTGTTAGCAAACTGTTCCAAGAAGGGAAAGGTGAAACTCTGTGTGATGAAGTCACACAACAGAAAGCAATCTCTCAGAAACCTTCTCTCTAGTTATTATGTGAGGATATTTCCTTTTTCACCATGGGCCCCATGGGATCCCAAATATCACTTTGCAGAGTCCACGACAACAGTGTTAGCAAACGGTTTCAAGAAGGGACGGGTGGAAGTCAGTGTGATGAAGTCACACATCAGAAATCAATCTCTCAGAAACCTTCTCTCTAGATATTATCTGAGGATATTTCCTTTTTCACCATGTTCCCCTATGGGCTCCAAAATATCCCTTTGCAGAATGAACGACAACAGTGTTAGTAAAATGTTCCATGAAGGGAAAGGTGGAACACTGTGTGATGAAGTCACACATAAGAATGCAATCTCTCAGAAAGCTTCTCTCTAGTTATTATCTGAGAATATTTCCTTTTCAACACGGGCCCCTATGGGTTCCCAAATATCACTTTGCAGATTCCACGAAAACAGCGATAGCAAACTGTGTCCTGAAGTCTAAGTTGTAACTCTGTGAGATGAATTCACAGATCAGAAAGAAGTTTCTGAGAAAGCTTCTTTCACGGTGTGAACTGATGATATTTCCTTTATCAGCGTGGGCCTCACTACAATCCTTAGAAGTCCTTCCCAGGTTCCTCAAAGACGGTGTTAATGGACTGCTCCACGAAATATAAGTGTAACTATGTGAGATGAATTCACACATCACCAAGAAGTTCCTCGGAAAGCTTCTTTCTAGTTTTCATCTGAGGATATTTCCTTTGTCACCGTAAGCTTCATTGCGCTAAGTATCCCATTGCAGATTTCCAGAAAACTGTGTTAGCAAACTGAACACTGAAGAGAAACCTGTAACTCCGTGAGTTGCATTCACACATAGCAATGCGGTTTCCCAGATGGTTTCTTTCCAGTTTTGATCTGAGGATATTTCCTTCTTCACCATAGCCCTCAATGAGCTCCCAAATATCACTGTGCAGGATCCACGACAAAAGTGTTAGCAAACTGTTCCAAGAAGGGAAGGTTGGAACTCTGGGTGATGAAGTCACACATCAGAAAGCAATCACTCAGAAAGCTTCTCTGTAATTATTATGTGAGGATATTTCCTTTTTCACCATGCACCCCGATGGGCTCTGAAATATCACTTTGAAGAATCCACGACAACAGTGTTAGCACACTGTTTCACGAAGGGAAGGGTGGAACTCTGTGTGATGAAGTCACACATCAGAAAGCAATCTCTCAGAAAGCTTCTCTCTAGTTATTATGTGAGGATATTTCCTTTTTCCCCATGGGCCCCTATGGGCTCCCAAATATCACTTTGCAGATTACACGAAAAGAGTGCTAGCAAACTGCTTCCTGAGGTCTAAGTTGTAACTCTGTGAGATGAATTCACAGATCATAAAGTAGTTTCTCAGATAGCTTCTTTCACGTTTTGAACTGATGATATTTCCTTTATCAGCATAGGCCTCTATGCGATCCAAAGAAGCCCTTCTCAGGTTCCTCAACGACAGAGTAAATGGACTGCTCCACGAAACATAAGCGTATCACTGTGAGATGAGTTCACACATAACCAAGAAGTTCCTAGGGAAGCTTCTTTCTAGTTTTCATCTGAGGATATTTCCTATGTCACCGTAAGGTTCATTGCGCTATGAAGTATCTAATTGCAGATTTTGAAAAAACTGTGTTAACAAACCGATCACTGAAGAGAAACGTGTAACTCTGTGAGTTGCATTCACACATGGCAATGCAGTTTCTCAGAAGGCTTCTTTCCAGTTTTGATCTGAGGATATTTCCTTTTTCACCATAGCCCTCAAAGAGCTCCCAAACATCAATTTGAAGAATCCACGACAACAGTGTTAGCAAACTGTTCCAAGATGGCAAGGGTGGAACTCTGTGTGATGAAGTCACACATCAGAAAGCAATCTCTCAGAAAGCTTCTCTCTGGGTATTATCTGAGGATATCTTCTATTTCACCATGGGCCCATATAGGCTCCATAATATCAGATTGTAGATTCCACGAAAAGAGTGTTAGCAAACTGCTTCTGAGGTCTAAGGTGTAACTCAGTGAGATGAATTCACATATCTGATAGAAGTTTCCAGAAAGCTTCTTTCACGTTTTGAACTGATGATTTTCCTTTATCAGCGTAGGCCTCAATGCGATCCAAAGAAGCCCTTCTCAGGTTCCTCAAAGACAGTGTTAATGGACTACTCCACGAAACAGAAGTGAAACACTGTGAGATGAATTCACACATCAAGAAGAAGTTTCTAAGAAAGCTTCTTTCTAGTTTTCATCTGAGGATATTTCCTTTGTCACCATAAGCATTATTGAGCTTAGAAGTATCCCATTGCAGATTTCCAGAGAAGTTTGTTAGCAAACTGATCACTGTAGAGAAACGTGTAACTTTGTGAGTTGCATTCACACATGGCAAAGCAGTGTCTCAGAAGGCTTCTTTCCAGTTTTGATCTGAGGATATTTCCTTTTTCACCATAGCCCTCAATCAGCTCCCAAATATCACTTTGCAGAATCCACGACAACAGTGTTAGCACGCTATTCTAAGAAGTGAAGGGTGGAACTCTGTGTGATGAAGTGAAACATCAGACAGCAATCTCCCAGAAAGCTTCTCTCTAATTATAATGTGAATATATTACCTTTTTCACCATGGGCCCCTATGGGCTCCTAAATATCACTTTCCAGAAGCCACGAGAACAGTGTTAGCAAACCGTTCCAAGAAGAGAACGGTGGGACTCTGTGTGATGAAGTCACACATCAGAAAGCAATCTCTCAGAAAGCTTCTCTCTAGTTATTATGTGAGGATATTTCCTTTTTCACCATGGGTCCCTAGGGGATCCCAAATATCACTTTGCAGAATCCAGGACAACAGTGTTAGACAACTGTTCCAAGAATGGAAGAGTGGAACTCTTTGAAGAAGTTACACATCCGAAAGCAATCTCTCAGAGAGAATCTCTCTAGTTATTATCTAAGGATATTTCCATTTTCACCACGGGCCCCTACGGGTTCCCAAATATCACTTTGCAGATTCCATGAAAAGAGTGTTAGCAAACTGCTTCCTGAGTTCTAAGGTGTAACACTGTGAGATGAATTCACAGATCAGGAAGAAGTTTCTCAGAAAGCTCCTTTCACGTTTTGAACTGATGATATTTCCTTTATCCACGTAGGAATCAATACGATACAAAGAAGCCCTTCTCAGGTTCCTCAAAGACAGTGTTAATGGACTGGTCCCCGAAACATAAGTGTAACTCTGTGAGATGAATTCACACATCACCAAGAAGTTCTAGGAAAGCTTCTTTCTAGTTTTCATCTGAGTATATTTCCTTTGTAACCATAAGCTTCACTGCGCTAAGAAGTATCCCATTGTAGATTTCCAGAAACTTTGTTAGCAAACTCATCACTGAAGAGAAACGTGAAACTCTCTGAGTTGCATTCACATATGGCAATGCACTTTCTCAGAAAGCTTCTTTCCAGTTTTGATCTGAGGATATTTCCTTTTTCACCATAACCCTCAATGAGCTCCAAATATCACTTTGCAGAATCCACTACAACACTTTTAGCAAACGGTTCGAAGAAAGGAAGGGTGGAACTCTGTGTGATGGAGTCATACAGCAGAAAGTAATATCTCAGAAAGCTTCTCTCCAGTTATTATGTGAGGATATTTCCTTTTTCACCATGGGACCCTATCGGCTCCCAAATATCACTTTGCAGAATTTACGACAACAGTGTTACCAAACAGTTCCAAGAAGGGAAGAGTGGAACCCTGTGTGTTGAAGTCACACAACAGAAAGCAATCTCTCAGAAAGCTTCTCTCTAGTAATTATCTGAGGGTATTTCCTTTTTCACCATGGGCCCCTATGGGCTCCCAAATATCACTTTGCAGATTCCACGAAAAGAGTGTTAGCAAACTGCTTCCTGAGATCTAAGTTGTAACTCTGTGAGATGAATTCACAGATCAAAAAGAAGTTTCTCAGAAAGCTTCTTTCACGTTTTGAACTGATGATATTTCCTTTATCAGCGTAGACCTCAATACGATCCAAAGAAGCCCTTCTCAGGTTCCTCAAAGACAGTGTTAATGGACCACGAAACATAAGTGTAACTCTGTGATATGAATTCACACATCACCAAGAAGTTTCTAAGAAAGCTTATTTCTAGTTTTCATCTGAGTATATTTCCTTTGTCACCGTAAGCTTCATTGTGCTAAGAAGTGTCCCATTGCAGATTTCCGGAAAATTTTGTTAGCAAACTGATCAGTGAAGAGAAACGTGTAACCCTGTGAGCTGCATTCACACATAGCAATGCAGTTTCTCAGAGGGCTTCTTTCCAGTTTTGATCTGAGGATATTTACTTTTTCACCATAGCCCAAAATGTGCTCCCAAATATCACTTTGCAGAATCCACGACAACAGTGTTGGCAAACTGTTCCAAGAAGGGATGGGTGGAACTCTGTGTGATGAAGTTACACATCAGAAAGCAATCTCTCTGAAAGCTTCTTTCTAGTTATTATGTGAGGAAATTTCCCATTTCACCTTGGGCCCCAATGGGCTCCCAAATATCGCTTTGAAGTTTCCACGAAAAAGGTGTTAGCAAACTGCTTCCTGATGTCTACGTTTTAACTCTGTGAGATGAATTCAGAGGTCAGAAAGAAATTTCTCAGAAAGCTTCTTTCACGTTTTGAACTGTTGATATTTCCTTTGTCACCGTAGGCTTCACTGCAGTAAGTATCTAATTGCAGATTTCCAAGAAAACTGTGTTAGCAAACTGATCACTGAAGAGGACGTGTAACTCTGTGAGTTGCATTCACACATGTTAATGCGGTTTCTCAGAAGGCTTCTCTCCAGTTTTTTATGAGGATATTTCCTTTTTCACCATAGCCCTCAAAGAGCTCCAAAATATCACTTTGCAGATTCCACGACAACAGTGTTAGCAAACTGTTCCAAGAAGGGAAGTGTGGAACTCTGTGTGATGAAGTCACATATCAGAAAGCAATCTCACAGAAATCTTCTCTCTAGTTATTATGTGAGGATATTTCTTTATCACCATGGGCCCCTCGGGCTCCCAAATATCACTTTACAGTTTCCGCGAAAAGAGTGTTAGCAACTCCTTCCTGAGGTCTAAATTTTAAGTCTGTGAGATGAACTCACTGATCAGAAAGAATTTCTCAGAAAGCTTCTTTCACGTTTTGAAATGATGATATCTCCTTTATCAGCGTAGGCTTCATGCGATCCAAAGAAGACCTTCTCAGGTTCCTCAAAGGCAGTGTTAATGGACTGCTCCACGAAACATAAGTGTAACTCTGTGAGATGAATTCACACATCACCAAGAAGTTTCTAAGAAAGCTTCTTCTAGTTTTAAACTGAGGATATTTCCTTGTCACCATAAGCATCATTGCACTTAGAAGGATCCCATTGCAGATTTCCAGAGAAGTTTGTTAGCAAAGTGATCAATGTAGAAAAACGTGTAACTTGGTGAGTTGCATTCACACATGGCAATGCAGTTTCTCAGAAGGCATCTTTCCAGTTTTGATCTGAGGATATTTCCTTTTTCACCATAGCCCTCAAAGAGCTCCCAAACATCACTTTGCAGAATCCAGGAGAACAGTGTTAGCAAACTGTTCCAAGAAGGCAAGGGTGGAACTCTGTGTGATGAAGTCACACATCAGAATGCAATCTCTCAGAAAGCTTCTCTCTGGGTATTATCTGAGGATATTTTCTTTTTCACCATTGGCCCATATAGGCTCCGTAATATCAGTTTGTAGATTCCACGAAAAGAGTCTTAGCAAACTGCTTCTGAGGTCTAAGGTGTAACTCTGTGAGATGAATTCACAGATCTGAAAGAAGTTTCTCAGAAAGCTTCTTTCACGTTTTGAACTGATGATTTTCCTTTATAAGCGTAGGCCTCAATGCGATCCAAAGAAGCCCTTCTCAGGTTCCTCAAAGACAGTGTTAATGGACTACTCCACGAAACAGAAGTGAAACACTGTGAGATGAATTCACACATCAACAAGAAGTTTCTAAGAAAGCTTCTTTCTAGTTTTCATCTGAGGATATTTCCTTTGTCACCATAAGCATCATTGCACTTAGAAGTATCCCATTGCAGATTTCCAGAGAAGTTTGTTAGCAAACTGATCACTGTAGAGAAACGTGTAACTTGGTGAGTTGCATTCACACATGGCAATGCAGTGTCTCAGAAGGCTTCTCTCCAGTTTTGATCCGAGGATATTTCCTTTTTGCCATAGCCCTCAATCGGCTCCCAGATAGCACTTTGCAGAATCCACGACAAGAGTGTTAGCAAACTGTTCCAAGAATGGAAGGGTGGAACTCTTTGAGATGAAGTCACACATCAGAAAGCAATCTCTCAAAAAGCTTCTCTCTAGGTATTATATGAGGATATTTCATTTTTCGCCATGGACAATGTGGGCTCCCAAATAACACTTTGCAAAATCCATGACAACAGGGTTAGAACTCTTCCAAGAAGGGAAGGGTGGAACTCTCTGTAATGAAGTCATACATCAGAAATCAAACTCTCAGAAAGCTTCTCTCTAGTTATTATGTGAGGATATTTCCTTTTTCACCATGTGTCCCTATTGGTTCCCAAATATCACTTTGCAAATTCCACGAAAAGAGTGTTAGCAAACTGCTTCCTGAGGTCTAATGTGTAACTCTGTGAGATGAATTCACAGATCAGAAAGAAGTTGCTCAGAAAGCTTCTTTCACGTTTTGAACTGATGATATTTCCTTTATCAGTGTAGGCCCCCATGCGATCCAAAGAAGCCCTTCTCAGCTTCCTCTAAGACAGTGTTAATGGACTGCTCCACGAAACATAAGTGTAACTCTGTGAGATGAATTCACTCATCACCAAGAAGTTTCTAACAAAGCTTCTTTCTAGTTTTCATCTGAGGATATGTCCTTTGTCACCGAGAGCTTCATTGCGCTAAGAAAGATCCGATTGCAGATTTCCAGAAAACTGTGTTAGCAAACTGATCACTGAAGAGTAATGTGTAACACTGTGAGTTGAATTCACAAATGGCAAGGCAGTTTCTCAGAAGGCTTCTTTCCAGTTTTGATCTGAGGATATTTCCTTTTCACCATGGCCCTCAAAGAGCTCCAACATATCACTTTGCAGAATCCACGACAACAGTGTTAGCAAACTGTTCCAAGAAGAGAAGTGTGGAACTCTGTGTGATGAAGTCAACCATCAGAAAGCAATCTCTCAGAAAGCTTCTCTCTAGTTATTATGTGAGGATATTTCCTTTTTCACCATGGGCCCCTATGGGCTCCCAACTATCTCTTTGCAGAATCCACGACAACAGTGTTAGCAAACTGCTTCCTGAGGTCCAAGTTGTATCTCTATGAGATGAATTCAAAGATCAGAAAGCAGTCTCTCAGAAACTTTCTCTCTTGTTATTATCTGAGGATATTTCCTTTTCACCATGGGCCCCTATGGGCTCCGAAATATCAATATGTAGATTCAACGAAAAGAGTGTTAGCAAACTGCTTCTGTGGTCTAAAGTGTAACTCTGTGAGATTAATTCACAGATCAGAAAGAATTTTCTCAGAAAGCCTCTTTCACGTTTTGAACTGATGATTTTCCTTTATCAGCGTAGGCCTCAATGCGATCCAAAGAAGCCCTTCTCATGTTCCTCAAAGACAGTGTTAATGGACTGCTCCACAAAACATAAGTGATACTCTGTGAGATGAATTCACACATCACCAAGAAGTTTCTAAAAAGTTTCTTTCACGTTTTCATCTGAGGATATTTCCTTTGTCACCGTAAGCTTCATTGCGCTTAGAAGGATCCCATTGCAGATTTACAGAAACTGTGTTAGCAAACTGATCACTGAAGAGGAACGTGTAACTCTGTGAGTTGCATTCACACATGGCAATGCAGTCTCTCAGAAAGCTTCTTTCCAGTTTTGATCTGAGGATATTTCCTTTTTCACCATAGACCTCAATGAGCTCCCACATATCACTTGGCAGTATCCACGGCAACATTGTTAGCAAACTGTTCCAGGAAGAGAAGGGTGGAACTCTGTGTCATGAAGACACATCAAAAAGCAATCTCTCAGAAAGCTTCTCTGTAGTGATTACCTGAGGATATTTCCTTTTTCACCATGGGCCCCAAGGGGCCCCAAATATCAATTTGCGGATTCCACAAAAAGAGTGTTAGCAAACTGCTGCCTGAGGTCTAAGTTGTACGTCTGTGAGGTGAACTCACTGATCAGAAAGAAGTTTCCCCGAAAGCTTCTTTCACGTTTTGAACTGATGAAATTTCCTTTATCAGCGTAGGTCTCACTGGGATCGAAAGAAGCCCTTTTCAGGTTCCTCAAAGACAGTGTTAATGGACTGCTCCACGAAACATAAGTGTAACTCTATGAGATGAATTCACACATCATCAACAAGATTCTAAGAAAGCTTCTTTCTAGTTTTCATCTGAGGATATTTCCTTTGTCACCGTAGGGTTCATTGAGCTTAGAAGTATCCCAATGCAGATCCCCAGAAAACTTTGTTAGCAAACTGATCACTCAATAGAAACGTGTAACTCTGTGTGTTGCATTCACACATGGCAATGCAGTTTCTCAGAAGGCTTCTTTCCAGTTTGGATCTGAGGATATTTCGTTTTTCATCATAGCCCTCAATGAGCTCCCAAATATCACTTGGCAGAATCCACGACAATAGTGTTAACAAACTGTTAAAAGAAGGGAAGGGTTGAACTCTGTGTGCTGCAGTCCGACATTAGAAAGCAATGTCTCACAAAACTTCTCTCTAATTATTATCTGAGGATATTTCCTTTTTCACCATGGGCCCTGATGGGGTCCCAAATATCACTTTGCAGTTTCCACGAAAAGAGTGTTAGCAAACTGCTTCCTGAGTTCCAAATTCTTACTCTATGAGATGAATTCACTGATCAGAAAGAAGTTTCTCAGGAAGCTTCTTTCACGTTTTGAACTGATGATATTTCCTTTATCAGCGTTGGATTCAACAAGTTCCAAAGAAGCCCTTCTCAGGTTCCTCAAAGACAGTGTTAGTGGACTGCTTCACGAAACATAAGTATAAATCTGTGAGATGAATTCACACATCTCCAAGAAGTTTCAAAAAAAGCTTCTTTCTAGTTTTCATCTGAGGATATTTCCTTCGTCACCGTAAGCTTCATTGCGCTAAGAAGTATCCCATTGCAGATTTCCAAAAGCTGTGTTAGCAAACTGATCACTGAACAGAAACGTGTAACTCTGTGAGTTGCATTCTCACTTGGCAAAGCAGTTTCTCAGAAGGCATGCTTCCAGTTTGATCTGAGGATATTTCCTTTTTCACCATAGCCCTCAATGTGCTCCTAAATATCACTTGGCAGAATCCACGACAACAGTGTTAGCAAACTCTCCCCAGAAGGGAAGGGTAGAACTCTATGTGATGAAGTCACATATCAGAAAGAAATCTCTCAGAAAGCTTCTCTCTAGTTTTTATGTGAGGATATTTGCTTTTCCACCATGGGCCACTATGGGCTCCCAAA
>NC_044569.1:4282031-4342788 GCF_007565055.1 Rhinopithecus roxellana | reverse complement strand
ACACAGTTTTGTTTTCCTAGAAATCTGCGATTTAGATAAGGCTCAGCGCAATGAAAGCGTTGTCACAAAGGATATAGCCTCATGAACATAGAAAGACTTTCTTAGAAACTTCTGTAGAATGTGAATTCATCTCCCAGAGTTACATCTTATGGTTCTGGAGCAGTCCTTTAAGACTGTCAATTGAGGACCTGAGGAGGGCGTCTTTGGATGGTAAGTGGAGGCCTACGCTGAGGAGGAAAATAAACATCTTTGCAAAAGTGAAGGAAGCGTTCTGAGAAACACTCGCATGTTCTGTGAGTTCATCGCACAGAGTTACAACGTGGGACCTCAGGAGCAGTTTCCTAACACTCTTTCGTGGAATTGCAAGTGATATTTGGGAGCCCTGGGGGCCCAATGGTGAGAAGGAATAATCCTCATATATTAAATAGAGAAAAGCGTCTAAGGGCATTCTGCGATGTGTGACTTCCATCATAACAGATTATTCCAACCCTTCCCTTCTTGGAACAGTTTGCTACACTGTTGTCGTGATTTGCAAAGTGATAGTTGGAAGCCCATAAGGGCCCATGGTGAAAAGGAAATATCCTCAACGTAATAACTAGAGAGAAAGCTTTCCTGAGGAATTGCTTTCTGATGTGTTACTTCATCAACACAGAGTTCCACCGATTCCCTTCTTCAAAAGAGTTTGGCTACACGGTTGTCATGGGTCTGCAAAGTGATAGTATGGGAGCCCATGGGAGCCATCCCTGAAAAAGGAAATATCGCTCACATGGTAACTAGAAAGAAGCGTTTTCTGAGGATTGCTTCTGATGTGGTTGACGTCATCCACAGATTTACGCTTCCACCCTTACCCTCGGGGAACAGATTTGCTTTAACCCGTGTTCCGTGGATTCAGTGCAAAGTTGATAATTTGGGGGAGCTCAGTGAGGGGTATGGTCAAAAAGAAATATCCTCAGAGCAAAAAATGGAAAGAAGCCTTTTGAGAAACTACTGCAGTTGCCATGGTGTGAAAGGCATCTAAGAGTTACACGTTTCTCTTTCAGCATCAGTTTGCTAACACAGTTTTCTTTCGGGAAATCTGCATGGGGATACAACTTAGCGGCATGAATCTTATGGTGACAAGGAAATTAACCTCAGATGAAAAGTAGAAAGAAGCTTTTTCAGAAACTCGTGGTGTTGTGTGAATTCATCCCACAGAGTTACACTATGTTTCGTGGAGCAGGTCCATTACCCTGTCTTTTGAGGGACCTGAGAAGGGATTTTTTTAAAATTTGGATCGCATTGAGGCCTACTTCCTTGATAAAGGAAATATCAACAGTTCAACGTGAAAGACGCTTTCTGAGAAACTTACGTTTCTGGAACTGTCAATTCCACCTCATAGATTGCGATCTTAGACCTCAGAAGCAGTTTGCTAACACGCTTTTTCGTGGATCTGCAGGGTGATATTTGGAAGCCCACCAGGGGCCCTGGATAAAGAATATCCTCAGATAAGAAAGAGAGAGAAGCTTGCGGAGAGATGCGTGAGTATGTGCGACTTCATCAAACAGAGTTCCCACACTATTCCCTTCCTGGAACAGTTAGCTCACATTGTTGTCGGGGATTCTGGCAAAGTGATATTTTGGAGTGCATTGAGGGCTATGGATTCAAAACAAATATCCGCAGATCAAAACGGAAAGAGCCGTCTAGAAACCGCATATTAACCACGTTGTATGCACTCAGAGTTCAGGTTCTTCTCTTCAGTGATCAGTTTACTACAAAGTTTCTGGAAATCTGCAGTTGAATACTTTCTTAGCAAATGAAGCTCACACGGTTACAAAGAAATATCGTCAATGAAAACTAGAAAGAAGCTTTCCTTAGAAACTTCTTGGTGATGTGTGAATTCACCTCACAGAGTTGTACTTATGTTTCCTGGAGCAGTCCATTAACACTGTCTTTGAGGAACCATAGAAGGGCTTCTTTGGATCGTATCGAGGCCCATGCTGGTAAAGGAAATATCATCAGTTCAAAAAGTGAAAGAAACTTTCTGAGAAACTTCTTTCTGATCAGTGAATTCACCTCATGGAGATACACCTTAGACCTCAAAAGTGGTTTGCTAACACTCTTTTCGTGGAATCTGCAAAGTGATATTTGAGAGCCCATTGGGGCCCATCGTGAAAAAGAAAATGTCCTCACATAATAACTGGATTGAATCTCTCTGAGATATTTCTTTGTGATGTGTGACTTCATCATGCAGAGTTCCACCCTTCCCTTCTTGGAGCAGTTTGCTAACACTGTTGTCGTGGATTCTGCAAAGTGATATTTGGGAGCTCATTGAGGGCTATGGTGAAAAAGGAAATATTTCAGATTAAAAATGGGAGGAAACCTTCTGAGAGACTGCATTGCCATGTGTGAATGCAACTCAGAGACTTACACGTTTCTCTTCAGTGATGAGTTTGTTAACACAATTTTCTGGAAATCTGCAATTAGATACTTCATTGCACAGTGAAGCTTAAGGTGACAAAGGAATTATCCTCAGATGAAAACCAGAAAGAAGCTTTCTTAGAAACTTCTTGGTGATGCGTGAATTCGTCTCACAGAGTTACACTTATGTTTCTTGGAGCAGTCCATTAACACTGTCTTTAAGGAACTGAGAAAGGCTTCTTTGGATCGTATTGTGGTCTACGCTGATAAAGGAAATATCATCAGTTCAAAACGTGAAATAAGCTTTCTGAGAAACGTCTTTCTGATCTGTGAATTCGTCTCGCAGTGTTACAAATTAGACATCAGGAAGCAGTATGCTAACACTCGTTTCGTGGAAGCTGCAAAGTGATATTTGGGAGCCCATAGTGGCCGATGGTGACAAAGGAAATATCCTCACATAATAACCAGAGAGAAGCTTTCTGAGAGATTGCTTTCGGATGTGTCACTTCATCACACAGAATTCCACCCTTCCCTTCTAGGTACAGTTTGCTAACACTGTTGTTGTGGATTACTCAAAGTGATATTTGGGAGCCCGTAGGGGCCCATGGTGAAAAAGCAAGTATCCTTACATAAAATCTAGAGAGAAGCTTTCTGACAGATTGCTTTCTGATATGTGACTTCATCACACAGAAATCCACCCTTCCCTTCCAGGTACAGTTTGCTACAACTGTTGTCGTGGATTACTCAAAGTGATATTTGGGCACTCCTTGAGGGCTATGGTGAAAAAGGAAACATCCTCAGATTCAAACTGGAAAGAAGGCTTCTGAGAAACTGCATTGCCATGTGTGAATGCAACTCACAGAGTTACACGTTTCTCTTCAGTGCTCAGTTTGCTAACACAGTTTTCTGGAAGTCTGCAATTAGATACTTCATAGCGCAATGAAGCTTAGGGTGACAAAGGAAATATCCTCAGAAGAAAACTAGAAAGAAGCTTTCTTAGAAACTTCTTGGTGATGTGAGAATTCATCTCACAGGGTTCCACTTATGTTTCGTGGAGCAGTCCATTAACACTGTCTTTGAGGAACCTGAGAAGGGCTTCTTTAGATCGCATTGAGGCCTACGCTGATAAAGGAAATTTCATCAGTTCAATACGTGAAAGAAGCTTTCTGAGAAACTTCTTGCTGATCAGTGAGTTCATCTCTCAGTATTACAACTTTGACTTCAGGAAGCAGTTTACTAACACTCTTTTCGTGGAAACTGCAAAGTGATATTTGGGAGCCCATAGGGGTCCATGGTGTATAAGGAAGTATCCTCACATAAAAACTAGAGAGAAGCTTTCGGAGCCATTGCTTTCTGATGTGTGACTTCATCACACAGGGTTACACCCTTCCCTTGTTGGAACAGTTTGCTAACACAGTTGTCGTGGATTCTGCATAGTGATATTTGGGAGCCCATAGGGGCCCATGGTGAAAAAGGAAGTATCTGCTCACATAAAACTCGAGAGAAGTTTTCAGAGAGATTGCTTTCTGATGTGTGACTTCATCCCATAGAAATACACCATTCCCTTCTGGGAAACAGTTTGCTAACACTGTTGTCGTGGGTTCCGCAACGTGGTATTTGGGAGCTCATTGAGGGCTATAGTGAAAAGGAAATATCCTCGGATCAAACTGGACGGAAACCTTCTGAGAAACTGCATTGCCATGTATGAATGCAACTCTCAGAATTACACATTTCTCTTCAGTGATCAGTTTGCTAACACGGTTTTCTGGAAATCTGTAATTGGATACTTCTTAGCGCAATGAAGCTTACTGTGAGAAAGGAATATCCTCAGATGAAAAGTAGAAAGAAGCTTTCTTAGAAACTTCTTGGTGATGTGTAAATTTATCTCACAGAGTTACACTTATGTTTCGTGGAGCTGTCCATTAACACTGTATTTGAGGAAGCTGAGCAGGAATTCTTTGGATCGTATTGAGGCCTACGCTGATAAAGGAAATATCATCAGTTCAAAACGTGAAAGAATATTTCGGAGAATCTTCTTTCTGATCTGTGAATTCCTCTCAAATAGTTACAACTTAGACCTCAGGAAGCAGTTTGCTAACACTCTTTTTCTGGAATCTGCAAAGTGATATTTGGGTGCACATAGGGGCCCATGGTGAAAAAGGAAATATCCTCAGATAATAACTAGAGAGAAGCTTTCTGAGAGATTGCTTTCTGATGTGTGACTTCATCACACATGGTTCCACCTTCCCTTCTTGAAATAGTTTGCTAACACTGTTGTCGTGGATTCTGCAAAGTGATATTTGGGAGCCCATAGGGGCCCATGGTGAAAAAGGAAATATCCTCACATAATAACTAGGGAGAAGCTATCTGAGAGATTGCTTTCTGATGTGTGACTTCATCACACAGAGTTCCACCCTTCCCATCTTGGAACAGTTTACTAACACTATTGTTGTGGATTCTGCAAAGTGATATTTGGGAGCTCATTGAGGGCTGTGGTGAAAAAGGAAATATCCTCAGATGAAAACTGTAAAAAAGCCTTCTGAGAAACTGCAAGGCCATGTGTGAATGCAACTCAAAAATTTACACGTTTCTCTTCAGTGATCAGTTTGCCAACAGAGTTTTCTAGAAATCTGCATTTAGATACTTCTTAGCGCAACGAAGCTTATGGTGACAAAGTATATATCCTCATGAAAAATAGAAAGAAGATTTCTTAGAAACTTTTTGGTGATGTGTGAATTTATCTCACAGAGTTACACTTATGTTTCTGGAGCATCCTTTAACACTGTCTTTGAGGAACCTGAGGAGGGCTTCTTTGGATGGTAATGAGGCCTAAGCTGATAAAGGAAATAACATCTTTTCAAAACGTGAAGGAAGCTCTCTGAGAAAGTACTTTCTGATCTTTGAATTCATCGCACAGAGTTACAACTTAGAAATCAGGAAGCAGTTTGCTAACACTCTTTTCGTGGAATCTTCAAAGTGATATTCGGGAGACCATGGGGGCCCATGGTGAAAAAGGAAATATCCTCATATATTAAATAGAGAGAAGCGTTCTGAGGCATTCGTTTCTGATGTGTGACTTCATCATACAGTGTTCCACCCTTCCCTTCCCGGAACAGTTTGCTAACACTCGTTTCGTGGAATCTGCAAAGTGTTATTTGAGAGCCCATAGGGGCCCATGGTGAAAAAGGAAATATCCTCACATAATAACTAGAGAGAATCTTTCTGAGAGATTTCTTCATGATGTGTGACTTCAACACGCAGAATTCCACCCTTCCCTTCTTGGAAGAGTTTGCTAACACTGTTGTCGTGGTTTCTGCAAAGTGATATTTGGGAGCTCATTGAGGGCTATGGTGAAAAACGAAATATCCGCAGATCAAAACTGGAAAGAAGCCTTCTGAGAAACTGCATTGCCATGTGTGAATGCAACTCACAGACTTACACGTTTCTCTTCAGTGATCAGTTTGCTAACAAAGCTTTCTGGATATCTTCAATGGGATACTTTTAGTGCAATGAAGCTTATGGTGACAAAGAAATATCCTGAGATGAAAACTAGAAAGAAGCTTTCTTAGAAACTTCTGGGTGATGTGTGAATTCATCTCACAGAGTTACACTTATGTTTCGAGGAGCAGTCCATTAACACTGTCTTTGAGGAACCTGAGAAGGGTTTCTTTGGATCAAATTGAGGCCAACGCTGATAAATGAAATATCAACAGTTTACAACGTGAAAGAATCTTTCTGAGAAACTTCTTTCTGATAGGTGAATTCATCGCACAGAGTTACAAGTTAGACCTCAGGAAGCAGTTTGCTAACACTCTTTCGTGGAATCTGCAAAGTGATGTTTGGGAGCCCATAGGCGTTCATGGTGAAAAAGGAATTATCCTCAGATAATAACAAGAGAGAAGCTTTCTGGGAGATTGATTTCTGGTGTCTGACTTCATCACACAGAGTTCCACTCTTCCCTTCTTGGAACAGTTTGCTAACACTGTTGTCGTGGATTCTGCAAAGTGTTATTTGGCAGCTCATTGAGGGCTATAGTGAAGAAGGAAATATCCTCAGATCAAAAGGAAAGGAAGCCTTCTGAAAACTGCATTTCCATGTGTGAATGCAACTCACAGAGTTACACCTTTCTCTTCAGTGATCAGTTTGCTAACACAGTTTTCTGGAAATCTGCTATTGGATACTTCTTAGCGCAATGAAGCTTACGGTGACAAAGTGAATATCCTCAGAGGAAAACTAGAAAGAATCTTTCTTAGAAACTTCTTGGTGATGTGTGAATTCATCTCACACAGTTACACTTATGTTTCGTGGAGCAGTTCATTAACACTGTCTTTGAGGAACCAGAGAAGGGTTCTTTGGATCGTAGTGAGGCCTACGCTGATAAAGGAAATGTCATCAGTTCAAAACGTGAAAGAAGCTTTCTGAGAAATTTCTTTCTGATCTGTGAAATCATCTCACAGAGTTACAACTTATAACTCAGGAAGCAGTTCACTATCACTCTTTTCGTGGAATGTGCAAAGTGATATTTGGGAGCGCATAGGGACCCATGGTGAAAAAGGAAATATCCTCAGATAATAACTAGAGAGAAGCTTTCCCTGATATTGCTTTCTGATTTGTGACTTCATCACACCGAGTTCCACCCTTCCCTTCTCGGAACAGTTTGCTAACACTGTTGTCGTGGATTTTTGCAAAGTGATGTTTGGGAACCCAGAGGGTCCCATTGTGAAAAAGGAAATATCCTCAAATAATAACTAGTGAGAAGTTTTCCTTGAGATTGCTTTCTGATGTGTGACTTCCTCTCACAGAGTTCCACCCTTCCCTTCTTGGAACAGTTGGCTAACATTGTTGTCGTGGTTTCTGCAAAGTGATTTTTGGGATCTCATTGAGGGCTATGTTGAAAAAGGAAATATCCTCAGGTCAAAACTGGAAAGAAGCCTTCTGAGAAACTGCATTGCCATGTGTGAATGCAACTAACCGAGTTTAAACGTTTCTCTTCAGTGATAAGTTTGCTAACCCAGTTCTCCGGAAATCTGCAATTGGATACTTCTTAGCACAATGAAGCTTATGGTGACAAAGGAAATATCCTCAGATGAAAACTAGAAAGAAGCCTCCTTAGAAACTTCTTCGTGATGTGTGAATTCATCTCACAGAGTTACACTTACATTTCGTGGATCAGTCCATTAACACTGTGTTTGAGGAACCTGAAAAGGGATTCTTTGGATCATATTGAGGCCTCCGCTATTAAAGGAAATATCATCAGTTCAAAACGTGAAAGAAGCTTTCTGAGAAACTTTTTCTGCTCTGTGAATTCATCTCACAGAGTTACAACTTTGATCTCAGGAAGCAGTTTGCTAACACTCTTTTCGTGGAATCTGCAAAGTGGTATTTGGGAGCCCATAGGGGCCCATGCTGAAAAAGGAAATATCCTCAGATACTAACTAGAGAGAAGCTTTCTGAGAGATTGCTTTTTTGATGTGTGACGTCATCACACAGAGTTCCACCCTTACATTCTTGGAACAGTTTGCCAACACTGTTGTCGTGGATTCTGCAAAGTGATATTTCGGAGCCCTTAGGGGCCCATGGTGAAAAAGGAAATATCCTCATATAATAACTAGAGAGAAGCTTTCTGAGAGATTGCTTTCTGATTGGTGACTTCTTCACAAAGAGTTCCACCCTACTTTTCTTGCAACAGTTTGCTAACACTGTTGCTGTGGATTCTGCCCAGTGATATGTGGGAGCTCATTGAGGCCGATGGTGAAAAAGGAATATCCTCAGATCAAAACTGGAAAGAAGCCTCCTGAGAAACTGCAAGGCCATGTGTGAATTCAACTCACAGAGTTACACGTTTTTCTTCAGGGATCAGTTTGCTAACACAGTTTTCTGGAAATCTGCATTTACATACTTCTTAGCGCAACGAAGCTTACTGTGACAAAGGAAATATCCTCAGATGAAAACAAGAAAGAAGATTTCTTAGAAACTTCTTGGTGATGTGTGAATTCACCTCACAGAGTTGTACTTATGTTTCCTGGAGCAGTCCATTAACACTGTCTTTGAGGAACCATAGAAGGGCTTCTTTGGATCGTATCGAGGCCCATGCTGGTAAAGGAAATATCATCAGTTCAAAAAGTGAAAGAAACTTTCTGAGAAACTTCTTTCTGATCAGTGAATTCACCTCATGGAGATACACCTTAGACCTCAAAAGTGGTTTGCTAACACTCTTTTCGTGGAATCTGCAAAGTGATATTTGAGAGCCCATTGGGGCCCATCGTGAAAAAGAAAATGTCCTCACATAATAACTGGATTGAATCTCTCTGAGATATTTCTTTGTGATGTGTGACTTCATCATGCAGAGTTCCACCCTTCCCTTCTTGGAGCAGTTTGCTAACACTGTTGTCGTGGATTCTGCAAAGTGATATTTGGGAGCTCATTGAGGGCTATGGTGAAAAAGGAAATATATTCAGATTAAAAATGGGAGGAAACCTTCTGAGAGACTGCATTGCCATGTGTGAATGCAACTCAGAGACTTACACGTTTCTCTTCAGTGATGAGTTTGTTAACACAATTTTCTGGAAATCTGCAATTAGATACTTCATTGCACAGTGAAGCTTAAGGTGACAAAGGAATTATCCTCAGATGAAAACCAGAAAGAAGCTTTCTTAGAAACTTCTTGGTGATGCGTGAATTCGTCTCACAGAGTTACACTTATGTTTCTTGGAGCAGTCCATTAACACTGTCTTTAAGGAACTGAGAAAGGCTTCTTTGGATCGTATTGTGGTCTACGCTGATAAAGGAAATATCATCAGTTCAAAACGTGAAATAAGCTTTCTGAGAAACGTCTTTCTGATCTGTGAATTCGTCTCGCAGTGTTACAAATTAGACATCAGGAAGCAGTATGCTAACACTCGTTTCGTGGAAGCTGCAAAGTGATATTTGGGAGCCCATAGTGGCCGATGGTGACAAAGGAAATATCCTCACATAATAACCAGAGAGAAGCTTTCTGAGAGATTGCTTTCGGATGTGTCACTTCATCACACAGAATTCCACCCTTCCCTTCTAGGTACAGTTTGCTAACACTGTTGTTGTGGATTACTCAAAGTGATATTTGGGAGCCCGTAGGGGCCCATGGTGAAAAAGCAAGTATCCTTACATAAAATCTAGAGAGAAGCTTTCTGACAGATTGCTTTCTGATATGTGACTTCATCACACAGAAATCCACCCTTCCCTTCCAGGTACAGTTTGCTACAACTGTTGTCGTGGATTACTCAAAGTGATATTTGGGCACTCCTTGAGGGCTATGGTGAAAAAGGAAACATCCTCAGATTCAAACTGGAAAGAAGGCTTCTGAGAAACTGCATTGCCATGTGTGAATGCAACTCACAGAGTTACACGTTTCTCTTCAGTGCTCAGTTTGCTAACACAGTTTTCTGGAAGTCTGCAATTAGATACTTCATAGCGCAATGAAGCTTAGGGTGACAAAGGAAATATCCTCAGAAGAAAACTAGAAAGAAGCTTTCTTAGAAACTTCTTGGTGATGTGAGAATTCATCTCACAGGGTTCCACTTATGTTTCGTGGAGCAGTCCATTAACACTGTCTTTGAGGAACCTGAGAAGGGCTTCTTTAGATCGCATTGAGGCCTACGCTGATAAAGGAAATTTCATCAGTTCAATACGTGAAAGAAGCTTTCTGAGAAACTTCTTGCTGATCAGTGAGTTCATCTCTCAGTATTACAACTTTGACTTCAGGAAGCAGTTTACTAACACTCTTTTCGTGGAAACTGCAAAGTGATATTTGGGAGCCCATAGGGGTCCATGGTGTATAAGGAAGTATCCTCACATAAAAACTAGAGAGAAGCTTTCGGAGCCATTGCTTTCTGATGTGTGACTTCATCACACAGGGTTACACCCTTCCCTTGTTGGAACAGTTTGCTAACACAGTTGTCGTGGATTCTGCATAGTGATATTTGGGAGCCCATAGGGGCCCATGGTGAAAAAGGAAGTATCTGCTCACATAAAAACTCGAGAGAAGTTTTCAGAGAGATTGCTTTCTGATGTGTGACTTCATCCCATAGAAATACACCATTCCCTTCTGGGAACAGTTTGCTAACACTGTTGTCGTGGGTTCCGCAACGTGGTATTTGGGAGCTCATTGAGGGCTATAGTGAAAAAGGAAATATCCTCGGATCAAAACTGGACGGAAACCTTCTGAGAAACTGCATTGCCATGTATGAATGCAACTCTCAGAATTACACATTTCTCTTCAGTGATCAGTTTGCTAACACGGTTTTCTGGAAATCTGTAATTGGATACTTCTTAGCGCAATGAAGCTTACTGTGAGAAAGGAATATCCTCAGATGAAAAGTAGAAAGAAGCTTTCTTAGAAACTTCTTGGTGATGTGTAAATTTATCTCACAGAGTTACACTTATGTTTCGTGGAGCTGTCCATTAACACTGTATTTGAGGAAGCTGAGCAGGAATTCTTTGGATCGTATTGAGGCCTACGCTGATAAAGGAAATATCATCAGTTCAAAACGTGAAAGAATATTTCGGAGAATCTTCTTTCTGATCTGTGAATTCCTCTCAAATAGTTACAACTTAGACCTCAGGAAGCAGTTTGCTAACACTCTTTTTCTGGAATCTGCAAAGTGATATTTGGGTGCACATAGGGGCCCATGGTGAAAAAGGAAATATCCTCAGATAATAACTAGAGAGAAGCTTTCTGAGAGATTGCTTTCTGATGTGTGACTTCATCACACATGGTTCCACCTTCCCTTCTTGAAATAGTTTGCTAACACTGTTGTCGTGGATTCTGCAAAGTGATATTTGGGAGCCCATAGGGGCCCATGGTGAAAAAGGAAATATCCTCACATAATAACTAGGGAGAAGCTATCTGAGAGATTGCTTTCTGATGTGTGACTTCATCACACAGAGTTCCACCCTTCCCATCTTGGAACAGTTTACTAACACTATTGTTGTGGATTCTGCAAAGTGATATTTGGGAGCTCATTGAGGGCTGTGGTGAAAAAGGAAATATCCTCAGATGAAAACTGTAAAAAAGCCTTCTGAGAAACTGCAAGGCCATGTGTGAATGCAACTCAAAAATTTACACGTTTCTCTTCAGTGATCAGTTTGCCAACAGAGTTTTCTAGAAATCTGCATTTAGATACTTCTTAGCGCAACGAAGCTTATGGTGACAAAGTATATATCCTCATGAAAAATAGAAAGAAGATTTCTTAGAAACTTTTTGGTGATGTGTGAATTTATCTCACAGAGTTACACTTATGTTTCTGGAGCATCCTTTAACACTGTCTTTGAGGAACCTGAGGAGGGCTTCTTTGGATGGTAATGAGGCCTAAGCTGATAAAGGAAATAACATCTTTTCAAAACGTGAAGGAAGCTCTCTGAGAAAGTACTTTCTGATCTTTGAATTCATCGCACAGAGTTACAACTTAGAAATCAGGAAGCAGTTTGCTAACACTCTTTTCGTGGAATCTTCAAAGTGATATTCGGGAGACCATGGGGGCCCATGGTGAAAAAGGAAATATCCTCATATATTAAATAGAGAGAAGCGTTCTGAGGCATTCGTTTCTGATGTGTGACTTCATCATACAGTGTTCCACCCTTCCCTTCCCGGAACAGTTTGCTAACACTCGTTTCGTGGAATCTGCAAAGTGTTATTTGAGAGCCCATAGGGGCCCATGGTGAAAAAGGAAATATCCTCACATAATAACTAGAGAGAATCTTTCTGAGAGATTTCTTCATGATGTGTGACTTCAACACGCAGAATTCCACCCTTCCCTTCTTGGAAGAGTTTGCTAACACTGTTGTCGTGGTTTCTGCAAAGTGATATTTGGGAGCTCATTGAGGGCTATGGTGAAAAACGAAATATCCGCAGATCAAAACTGGAAAGAAGCCTTCTGAGAAACTGCATTGCCATGTGTGAATGCAACTCACAGACTTACACGTTTCTCTTCAGTGATCAGTTTGCTAACAAAGCTTTCTGGATATCTTCAATGGGATACTTTTAGTGCAATGAAGCTTATGGTGACAAAGAAATATCCTGAGATGAAAACTAGAAAGAAGCTTTCTTAGAAACTTCTGGGTGATGTGTGAATTCATCTCACAGAGTTACACTTATGTTTCGAGGAGCAGTCCATTAACACTGTCTTTGAGGAACCTGAGAAGGGTTTCTTTGGATCAAATTGAGGCCAACGCTGATAAATGAAATATCAACAGTTTACAACGTGAAAGAATCTTTCTGAGAAACTTCTTTCTGATAGGTGAATTCATCGCACAGAGTTACAAGTTAGACCTCAGGAAGCAGTTTGCTAACACTCTTTTCGTGGAATCTGCAAAGTGATGTTTGGGAGCCCATAGGCGTTCATGGTGAAAAAGGAATTATCCTCAGATAATAACAAGAGAGAAGCTTTCTGGGAGATTGATTTCTGGTGTCTGACTTCATCACACAGAGTTCCACTCTTCCCTTCTTGGAACAGTTTGCTAACACTGTTGTCGTGGATTCTGCAAAGTGTTATTTGGCAGCTCATTGAGGGCTATAGTGAAGAAGGAAATATCCTCAGATCAAAAGGAAAGGAAGCCTTCTGAAAACTGCATTTCCATGTGTGAATGCAACTCACAGAGTTACACCTTTCTCTTCAGTGATCAGTTTGCTAACACAGTTTTCTGGAAATCTGCTATTGGATACTTCTTAGCGCAATGAAGCTTACGGTGACAAAGTGAATATCCTCAGAGGAAAACTAGAAAGAATCTTTCTTAGAAACTTCTTGGTGATGTGTGAATTCATCTCACACAGTTACACTTATGTTTCGTGGAGCAGTTCATTAACACTGTCTTTGAGGAACCAGAGAAGGGTTCTTTGGATCGTAGTGAGGCCTACGCTGATAAAGGAAATGTCATCAGTTCAAAACGTGAAAGAAGCTTTCTGAGAAATTTCTTTCTGATCTGTGAAATCATCTCACAGAGTTACAACTTATAACTCAGGAAGCAGTTCACTATCACTCTTTTCGTGGAATGTGCAAAGTGATATTTGGGAGCGCATAGGGACCCATGGTGAAAAAGGAAATATCCTCAGATAATAACTAGAGAGAAGCTTTCCCTGATATTGCTTTCTGATTTGTGACTTCATCACACCGAGTTCCACCCTTCCCTTCTCGGAACAGTTTGCTAACACTGTTGTCGTGGATTTTTGCAAAGTGATGTTTGGGAACCCAGAGGGTCCCATTGTGAAAAAGGAAATATCCTCAAATAATAACTAGTGAGAAGTTTTCCTTGAGATTGCTTTCTGATGTGTGACTTCCTCTCACAGAGTTCCACCCTTCCCTTCTTGGAACAGTTGGCTAACATTGTTGTCGTGGTTTCTGCAAAGTGATTTTTGGGATCTCATTGAGGGCTATGTTGAAAAAGGAAATATCCTCAGGTCAAAACTGGAAAGAAGCCTTCTGAGAAACTGCATTGCCATGTGTGAATGCAACTCACTGGGTTACAAGTTTCTCTTCAGTGACCAGTTTGCTAACACAGTTTTCTGGAAATCTGTAATGGGATACTTCTTAGCGCAATGAAGCTTACATTGACAACGGAAGTATCCTCAGATGAAAACTAGAAAGAAGCCTTCTTGGAAACTTATTGGTGATGTGTGAATTCATCTCACAGAGTAACACTTATGTTTCATGGAGCAGTCCATTAACACTCTCTTTGATGAAACTGAGAAGGGCTTCTTTGGAACATATTGGAGCTTACGCTGATAAAGGAATTATTATCACATCAAAACATGAAAGAAGCTTTCTGGGAAACTTCTTTCTGATCTGTGAATTCATCTCACAGAGCTACAACAGAGACCTCAGAAGCAATTCGCTACCACTCTTTTCATGGAAACTGCAAAGTGATATTTGGAAGTCCATAGGGGCCCATGGTGAAAAAGGAAATATCCTCAGATAATAACTAGAGAGAATCTTTCTGAGAGATTTCTTTCAGATTTGTGCATTCATCACACAGAGTTCCACCCTTGCCTTCCTGGAACAGTTTGCTAACACAGTTTTCGTGGATTCTGCAAAGGGATATTTGGGAGCTCACTGAGCTCTATGGTGAAAAAGGAAATATCCTCAGATCAAAACTGGAAAGAACCCTTCTGAGAAACTGCATTGCCATGTGTGAATGCGAATTAAAGAGTTACACATTTCTCTTCAGTGATCCGTTTACTAACAAAGTTTTCTGGAAATCTGCTATGGGATACTTCTTCACTCAATGAATCTTACGGTGACAAAAGAAATATCCTCAGATGAAAAGTAGAAAGAAGCTTTCTTAGAAACTTCTTGGTGATATATGAATTCATCTCACAGAGTTACCCTTATGTTTCGTGGAGCAGTCCATTAACACTGTCTTTGAGGGTCCTGAGAAGGACTCCTTTGGATCGCATTGAGACCTACGCTGGTAAAGTAAATATCATCAGTTGAAAAGGTGAAAGAAGCATTCTGAGAAACTTCTTTCTGATCTGTGAATTCATCTCACGGAGTTACTCCTTAGACCTCAGGAAGCAGTTTGCTAACACTTTTTTCGTGGAATCTGCTAAGTGATATTTCGGAACCCATTGGGGCCATGGTGAAAAAGGAAATATCCTCACATAATAACTAGAGAAAAGCTTTCGGAGACATTGCTTTCTGAAATGTGACTTCATCACACAGAGTTGCACTCTTCCCTTCTTGGAACAGTTTGCTAACACTGTTGTCGTGGATTTTGCAAAGGGATATTGGCGAAATCGTTGAGGACTATGGTCAAAAAGTAAATATACTCAGATCAAAACTAGAAAGAAGCCTTCTGAGAAACTGCATTGTCATGTGTGAATGCAACTCACAAAGTTACACGTTTCTCTACAGTGATCAGTTTGCTAACAAACTTCTCTGGAAATCGGCAATGGGGTACTTCTAAGCGCAATGATGCTTACGGTGACAAAGGAAATATCCTCAGATTAAAACTAGAAAGAAGCTTTCTTAGAAACTTCTTGTTGATATGTGAATTCATCTCACAGTGTTACACTTATGTTTTGTGGAGTAGTCCATTAACACTGTCTTTGAGGAACCTGAGAAGGGCTTCTTTGGATCGCATTGAGGCCTGCGCTGATAAAGGAAAATCATCAGCTCAAAACGTGAAAGAAGCTTTCTGAGAATCTTCTTTCAGATCTGTGAATTCATCTCAGAAGTTACACCTTAGACCTCAGAAGCAGTTTGCTAACACTCTTTTCGTGGAATCTACACACTGATATTAAGGAGCCTATATGGGTCCATGGTGAAAAAGAAAATATCCTCAGATAATACCCAGAGAGAAGCTTTCTGAGAGTTTGATTTCTGATGTATGACTTCATTACAGAGAGTTCCACCCTTCCCTTCTTGGAAGAGTTTGCTAACCCTGTTGTCATGGATTTTGCAAAGTGTTATTTGGGAGCCCACATTGTCCATGGCGAAAAATGAAATATCCTCATATAATACCTAGAGAGAAGCTTTTTGAGAGATTGCTTTCTGATGTGTGACTTCATCTCAAAGAGTTCCACCCTTCCATTCTTGGAACAGTTTGCTAACACTCTTGTCGTGGATTCTGCAAAGTGCTATTTGGGAGCCGATTGAGGGCTATGGCAAAAAGGAAATATCCTCGGATCAAAACTGGAGAGAAGCCTTCTGAGACACTGCATTGCCATGTGTGAATGCAACTCACCAAGTTACACGTTTCTCTACAGTGATCAGTTTGCTAAGAAACTTCTCTGGAAATCTGCAATGGGATGCTTCTAAGTGCAATGATGCTTATGGTGACAAAGGAAATATCCTCAGATGAAAACTAGAAAGAAGCTTTCTTAGAAACTTCTTGTTGATGTGTGAATTCATCTCACAGTGTTTCACTTCTGTTTCGTGGAGTAGTCCATTAACACTGTCTTTGAGGAACCTGAGAAGGGCTTCTTTGGATCGCATTGAGGCCTACGCTTATAAAGGAAAATCATCAGTTCAAAACGTGAAAGAAGCTTTCTGAGAAACTTCTTTCAGATCTGTGAATTCATCTCACAGAGTTACAACTTAGACCTCAGAAGCAGTTTGCTAAGACTCTTTTCGTGGAATCTACAAACTGATATTACGGAGCCTATATGGGCCAATGGTGAAAAAGAAAATATCCTTAGATAATACCCAGAGAGAAGCTTTCTGAGAGATTGCATTCTGATGTGTGACTTCATCACACAGAGTTCCACCCTTGCCTTCTTGGAACAGTTTGCTAACACTGTTCTCGTGGATTCTGCAAAGTGATGTTTGGGAGCTCTTTGAGGGCTATGGTGAAAAAGGAAATATCCTCAGATCAAAACTGGAAAGATGCCTTCTGAGAAACTGCATTGCCATGTGTGAATGCAACTCACCAAGTTACACGATTTTCTACATTGATCACTTTGCTAACAAACTTCTCTGGAAATCTGCAATGGGATCCTTCTAAGTGCAATGATGCTTATGGTGACAAAGGAAATATCCTCAGTTTAAAACTAGAAAGAAGCTTTCTTAGAAACTTCTTGGTGATGTGTGAATTCATCTCACAGAGTTACACTTATGTTTCGTGGAGCAGTCCATTAACACTGCCTTTGAGGAACCTGAGAAGGTCTTCTTTGGATCGCATTGAAGCCTACGCTGATAAAGGAGATATCATCATTTCTAAACGTGAAAGAAGCTTTCTGAGAAATTTCTTTCTGATCAGTGAGTTCATCTCACAGACTTAAAATTTAGACCTCAGGAAGGAGTTTGCTAACACTCTTTTCGCGGAAACTGTAAAGTGATATTTGGGAGCCCAGAGGGGCCCATGGTGATAAAGGAAATATCCTCACATAATAATTAGAGAGAAGCTTTCTGAGAGATTGCTTTCTGATGTGTGACTTCATCACACAGAGTTCCACCCTTCCCTTCTTGGAACAGTTTGCTAACACTGTTGTCGTGGAATCTGCAAAGTGATATTTTGGAGCTCTTTGAGGGCTATGGTGAAAAAGGAAATATCCTCATAAAAAACTGGAGAGAAGCCTTCTGAGAAACCGCATTAACATGTGTGAATGCAACTCACAGAGTTACACGTTCCTCTTCAGTGATCAGTTTGCTAACACAGTTTTCTGGAAATCTGCAATTAGATACTTACTGCAGTGAAGCCTACGGTGACAAAGGAAATATCAACAGTTCAAAACGTGAAAGAAGCTTTCTGAGAAATTTCTTTCTGACCTCTGAATTCATCTCACAGAGTTAAACCGTAGACATCAGGAAGCAGTTTGCTAACACTTTTTTCGTGGAAACTGCAAAGCGATATTTGGGAGCCCATTGGGGCCCAAGGTGAAATGGGAAATTTCCTCACATAATAACTAGAAAGAAGCTTTCAGAGAGATTGCTTTCTGATGTGTAACTTCATCACACAGAGTTCCACCTCTCCCTTCTTGGAACAGTTTGCCAACACTGTTGTCGTGGATTCTGCAAAGTGATATTTGGGAGCACATTTTGGGCTATGGTGAAAAAGTAAATATCCTCAGATCAAAACTGGAAAGAAGCCCTCTGAGAAACTGCATTGCCATGTGTGAATGCAGCTCACAGTGTTACACGTTTCTCTTCACTGATCAGTTTGCTAACAAAATTTTCCGGAAATCTGCAATGGGATACTTCTTAGCACAATGAAGCTTACGGTGACAAAGGAAATATACTCAGATGAAAACTAGAAATAAGCTTTCTTAGAAACTTCTTGGTGATGTGTGAATTCATCTCACAGAGTTACACTTATGTTTCGTGGTCCATTAACACTGTCTTTGAGGAACCTGAGAAGGGCTTCTTTGGATCGTATTGAGGTCTACGCTGATAAAGGAAATATCATCAGTTCAAAACGTGAAAGAAGCTTTCTGAGAAACTTCTTTTTGATCTGTGAATTCATCTCACAGAGTTACAACTTAGATCTCAGGAAGCAGTTTGCTAACACTCTTTTCGTGGAATCTGCAAAGTGATATTTGGGAGCCCATAGGGGCCCATGGTGAAAAAGGAAATACCCTCAGATAATTACTAGAGAGAAGCTTTCTGAGAGATTGCTTTCTGTTGTGTGACTTCAACACACAGGGTTCCACTTTTCCCTTCTTGGAACTGTTTGGTAACACTGTTGTTGTAAATTCTGCAAAGTGATATTTGGGAGCCGATAGGGTCCCATGGTGAAAAAGGAAATATCCTCACATAATAACTGGAGAGAAGCTTTCTGAGATATTACTTTCTGCTGTATGACTCCATCACACAGAGTTCCACCCGTCCTTTCTTCGAACCGTTTGCTAAAAGTGTTGTAGTGGATTCTGCAAAGTGATATTTGGAGCTCATTGAGGGTTATGGTGAAAAAGGAAATATCCTCAGATCAAAACTGGAAAGAAGCTTTCTGAGAAAGTGCATTGCCATATGTGAATGCAACTCAGAGAGTTTCACGTTTCTCTTCAGTGATCAGTTTCCTAACAAAGTTTTCTGGAAATCTACAATGGGATACTTCTTAGCGCAGTGAAGCTTATGGTTACAAAGGAAATATACTCAGATGAAAACTAGAAAGAAGCTTTCCTAGAAACTTCTTGGTGATGTGTGAATTCATCTCACAGAGTTACACTTATGTTTCGGGGACCAGTCCATTAACACTGTCTTTGAGGAACCTGAGAAGGGCTTCTTTGTATCGTATTGATTCCTACGTGGATAAAGGAAATTTCATCAGTTCAAAACGTGAAAGGAGCTTTCTGAGAAACTTCTTCCTGATCTGTGAATTCATCTCACAGAGTTACACCTTAGAACTCAGGAAGCCGTTTGCTAACACTCTTTTCATGGAATCTGCAAAGTGATATTTGGGAACCCGTAGGGGCCCGTGGTGAAAATGGAAATATCCTTAGATAATAACTAGAGAGATTCTCTCTGAGAGATTGCTTTCGGATGTGTAACTTCTTCAAAGAGTTCCACTCTTCCAATCTTGGAACAGTTGTCTAACACTGTTGTCCTGGATTCTGCAAAGTGATATTTGGGATCCCCTAGGGACCCATGGTGAAAACGGAAATATCCACACATAATAACTAGAGAGAAGCTTTGTGAGAGATTGCTTTCTGATGTGTGACTTCATCACACAGAGTCCCACCGTTCTCTTCTTGGAACGGTTTGCTAACACTGTTCTCGTGGCTTCTGGAAAGTGATATTTAGGAGCCCATAGGGGCCCATGGTGAAAAAGGTAATATATTCACATTATAATTAGAGAGAAGCTTTCTGGGAGATTGCTGTCTGATGTTTCACTTCATCACACAGAGTTCCACCCTTCCCTTCTTAGAATAGCGTGCTAACACTGTTGTCGTGGATTCTGCAAAGTGATATTTGGGAGCTGATTGAGGGCTATGGTGAAAAAGGAAATATCCTCAGATCAAAACTGGAAAGAAGCCTTCTGAGACACTGCTTTGCCATGTGTGAATGCAACTCACAAAGTTACAC
Source organism: Rhinopithecus roxellana (assembly GCF_007565055.1). Classification (NCBI taxonomy): domain Eukaryota; kingdom Metazoa; phylum Chordata; class Mammalia; order Primates; family Cercopithecidae; genus Rhinopithecus; species Rhinopithecus roxellana. The sequence goes on along the minus strand of NC_044569.1, from coordinate 4,322,899 downwards.
GTTTCTCTACAGTGATCAGTTTGCTAACAAACTTCTCTGGAAATCTGCAATGGGATACTTCTAAGCTCAATAATGCTTATGGTGACAAAGGAAATATCCTCAGATGAAAACTAGAAAGAAGCTTTCTTAGAAACTTCTTCTTGATGTGTGAATTCATCTCACAGTGTTTCACTTCTGTTTCGTGGAGTAGTCCATTAACACTGTCTTTGAGGAACCTGAGAAGGGCTTCTTTGGATCGCATTGAGGCCTACGCTGATAAAGGAAAATCATCAGTTCAAAACGTGAAAGAAGCTTTCTGGAAACTTCTATCAGATATGTGAATTCATCTCACTGGGTTACACCTTAGACCTCAGAAGCAGTTTGCTAACACTCTTTTCGTGGAATCTACAATCTGATATTATGGAGCCTATATGGGCCCATGGTGAAATAGAAGCTATCCTCAGATAGTACCCAGAGAGAAGCTTTCTGAGAGATTGCTTTCTGATGTGTGACTTCATCACACAGAGTTCCACCCTTGCCATCTTGGAACAGTTTGCTAACACTGTTGTCGTGGATTCTGCAAAGGTATATTTGGGAGCACCTTGAGGGATATGGTGAAAAAGGAAATATCCTCAGATCAAAACTGGAAAGAAGCCTTCTGAGAAACTGCATTGCCATGTGTGAATGCAACTCACAGAGTTACACGTTTCTCTTCAGTGATCGGTTTGTTAACACAGTTTTTTCAAAATCTGCAATTAGATACTTCATAGCGCAATGAACCTTACGGTGACATAGGAAATATCCTCAGATGAAAACTAGAAAGAAGCTTCCCTAGGAACTTCTTGGTTATGTGTGAACTCATTTCACAGTGATACACTTATGTTTCGTGGAGCAGTCCATTTATTCTGTCGTTGAGGAACCTGAGAAGGGCTTCTTTGGATCACATAGAGGCCTATGCTGATAAAGGAAATATCATCAGTTCAAAACGTGAAAGAAGCTTTCTGAGACACTACTTTCTGATCTGTGAATTCATCTCAGAGAGTTACAACTTAGACCTCAGGAAGCAGTTTGCTAGCACTCTTTTCGTGTAATCTGCAAAGTGATATTTGGGAGCCCATAGGGGCCCATGGGGAAAAAGGAAATATCCTCACATAATAACTAGAGAGAAGCTTTCTGAGAGATTGCTTTCTGATGTGTGACTTCATCACACAGAGTTCCACCCTTCCCTTCGTGAAACAGTGTGCTAACACTGTTGTCGTGGATTCTTCGAAGTGATATTTCGGAGCCCATAGGGGTGCATGGTGAAAAAGGAAATATCCTCACATAATAATTACAGAGAAGCTTTCTGAGTGATTGCTTTCTGATGTGTGACTTCATCACCCAGAGTTCCAACCTTCCCTTCTTGGAACAGTTTGCTAACACTTTTGTCGTGGATCCTGCACAGTGATATTTGGGAGCTCATTGAGGGCTATGGTGAAGAAGGAAATATCCTCAGATCAAAACTGGAAAGAAACCATCTGGGAAACCGCATTGCTATGTGTGAATGCAACTCACGGAGTTACAGGTTTCTCTTCAGTTTTCAGTTTGCTAACACAGTTTTCTGGAAATCTGCAATGGGATACTTAGCGCAATGGAGCTTACGGTGACAAAGGAAATATCCTCAGATGAAAACTAGAAAGAAGCTTTCCGAGGAACTTCTTGGTGATATGTGAATTCATCTCACATAGTTACACTTATATTTCGTGGGGCAGTCCATTAACACCGTCTTTGAGGAACCTGGGAAGGACTTCTAAGGATTGTAGTGAGGCCCACGCTGATAAAGGAAATATCATCAGTTCACACCGTGAAAGAAGCTTTCTCAGAAACTTCTTTCTGATCTGTGAATTCATCTCTCAGAGTTACAACTTAGACTTCAGGACACAGTTTGCTATCGCTGTTTTCGTGGAATCTGCAAAGTGATATTTGGGAACCCATAGGGGCCCGTGTTGAAAAAGGAAATATCCTCAGATAATAAATAGAGAGAAGCTTTCTGAGAGATTGCATTCTTATGTGTGACTTCATCACACAGTGTTCCACCTTTCCCTTCATGGAACATTTTACTAACACTGTTGTCGTTCATTCTGCAAAGGGATATTTTGGAGCCCATAGGGGAACATGGTGAAAAAGGAAATATCCTCAGATAATATCTAGAGAGAAGGTTTCTGAGAGATTGGTTTCTGATGTGTGACTTCATCACACTGACTTCCACCCATCCCTTCTTGAAACCGTTTGCTAACACTGTTGTCGTGGACTCTGCAAAGTGATATTTGGGATCCCATGGGGCCCATGGTGAAAAAGGAAATATCCTCACATAATAACTAGAGAGAAGATTTCTGAGAGATTGCTTTCTGTTGTGTGACTTCATCACACAGAGTTTCACCTTTCCCTTCTTGGAACAGTTTGCTAACACTGTTGTCATGGATTTTGCAAAGTGATATATGGGAGCTCATTGAGTGCTATGGTGAAAAAGGAATTATCCTCAGATCAAAACTGGCAAGAAACCTTCTGAGAAACTACAATGCCATGTGTGAATGCAACTCACAGAGTTACACTTTTCTCTTCAGGGATCAGTTTGCTAGCAAAGTTTTCTGGAAATCGGCAATGGGATACTTCTAAGCACAATGAAGCTTACGATGACAAAGGAAGTATCCTCAGAGGAAAATTAGAAAGAAGCTTTCCTAGGAACTTCATGGTGATTTGTGAATTCATCTCACAGAGTTACACTTATGTTTCATGGAGCAGTCCACTAGCACTGTCTTTGAGGAACCCGAGAAGGGCTTCTTTGGATCGTATTGAGGCCTACGCTGATAAAGGAAATATCATCAATTCAAAACTTGAAAAAAGCTGTCTGAGATTTTTCTTTCTAATCTGTGAATTCATCCCACAGAGTTACAACTTAGACCTCAGGAAGCAGTTTGCTAACACTGTTTTCGTGGAATCTGCAAAGTGATATTTGGGAGCCCTTAGGGGCCCATGGTGAAACAGGAAATATCCTCACATAATAACTAGAGAGAAGCTTTCTGAGAAATTGCCTTCTGATGTGTGAATTCATCACACAGAGTTCCACCCTTCCCTTATTGGAACAGTTTGCTAACACTGTTGTCGTTGATCCTGCAAGGTGATATTTGGGAGCTCATTGTGGGCTATGGTGAAAAAGGAAATATCCTCAGATCCAAACTGTAAAGAAGCCTTCCCAGAGACTGCATTGCCAGGTGTGAATGCAACTCACAGAGTTACACGTTCGCCTTCAGTGATCTGTGTGCTAACACAGTTTTCTGGAATTTGGCAGTTGGATATTTCTTAGCGCTATGAAGCCTATGGTGAAAAGGAAATACCGTCAGATGAAAACAGGAAGGAAGCCTTCTGAGAAACTGCATTGTCATGTGTGAATGCAAGTCACAGAGTTACACATTTCTCTTCAGTTGTCAGTTTGCTAACACAGTTTTCTGGAAATCTGTAATTAGATACTTCTTAGTGAAATGAAGCTTACTGTGACAAAAGAAATACCCTCAGATGAAAAGTAGAAAGAAGCTTTCTTAGAAACTTCTTGGTGATGTGTGAATTCATCTCACAGAGTTACACTTATATTTCGTGGAGCAGTCCATTAACACTATCTTTGAGGAACGTGAGAAGGGCCTCTTTGTATCGTATTGAGTCCTGCGCTGATAAAGGAAATATCATCAGTTCAAAACGTGAAAGAAGCTTTCTGAGAAACTTCTTTCTCATCTGTCAATTCATCTCACAGAGTTACAACTTAGACTTCAGGAAGCATTTGCTAACACTCTTTTCGTGGAATCTGCAAAGTGATATTTGGGAGCCCATAGGGGCCCATGGTGAAAAAGGAAATATCCTCACATAGTAACTAGAGAGAAGCTTTCTAAGACATTGTTTTCTGATGTGTGACTTCATCACACAGAGTTCCACCCTTTCCTTCTCGTGACAGATTGCTAACACTGTTGTCTTGGATTCTGCACAGTGATATTTGGGAGCTCATTGAGGGCTTTGGTGAAAAAGGACATATCCTCAGATCAAAACTGGAAAGAAGCCTTCTGAGAAACTGCATTGCCATGTGTGATTGCAACTCACAGAGTTACACGTTTCTCTTCAGTGATAAGTTTGCTAACACAGTTTCCTGGAAATCTGCAATTTGATACTTCTTAGTGTAATGAAGCTCACTGTGACAAAGGAAATATCCGCAGATGAAAATTAGAAAGAATCTTTCTTAGAAAGTTCTTGGTGATGTGTGAATTCATCTCACAGAATTACACTTATATTTGGTGGAGCAGTCCATTAATACTGTCTTTGAGGAACCTGGGATGGGCTTCTATGGATCTTATTGAAGCCTAGCCTGATAAAGGAAATATCATCACTTCAAAACATGAAAGTAGCTTTCTGAGAAACTTCTTTCTGATCTGTGAATTCATCTGACAAATTTACACCATAGACCTCAGGAAGCAGTTTGCTAATACTTTTTTCGTGGAAACTGCAAAGTGATATTTCGGAGCCCATAGGTGCCCACGATGAAAAAGGAAATATCCTCACATAATAACTAGAGAGAAGGTTTCTGAGAGATTGCTTTCTGATGTGTGATTTCATCACACAGAGTTGCACCCTTCCCTTCTTGGAACAGTTTGCTAACACTGTTGTCGTGCATTCTGCAAAGTGATATTTGGGAGCCCAGAGGGGAACATGGCGAAAAAGGAAATATCCTCACATAATAACTAGAGAGAAGCTTTCGGAGAGATTGCTTTGTGATGTGTGACTTCATCACACAGATTTCCACCCTTCCCTTCTTGCAACACTTTGCTAACACTGTTGTCCTGGATTCTGCAAAGTGATAGTTGGGATCCCATGGGGCCCATGGTGAAAAAGGAAATATCCTCAAATAATCACTAGAGAGAAGCTTTCTGAGAGATTGCTTTCCGATGTGTGACTTCATCACACTGACTTCCACACTTCCCTTCTTGGTACACTTTGCTAACACTGTTTTCGTTGATTCTGCAAAGTGATATTTGGGAGCTCAGTGAGGGCTATGGTGAAAAAGGATGTATCCTCAGATCAAAACTGGAAAGAAGCCTTCTGAGAAACTGCATGGTCATGGGTGAATGCAACTCACAGAGTTACACATGTCCCTTCAGTGATCAGTTCGCTAACATAGTTTTTTGGAAATCTGTAATAAATACTTTTTAGCGCAATGAAGCTTACGGTGACAAAGGAAATATCCTCAGATGAAAACTTGAAAGAAGATTTGTTGGAAAATTCTTGGTGATGTGTGGATTAATCTCACCGAGTTACACTTATGTTTCGTGGAGCAGTCCATCAACACTGCCTTTAAGGAACCTGAGAAGGGCTACTTTGGATCACATTGAGGCATTCGCTGATCAAGGAAATATCATCAGTTCAAAACGTGAAAGAAGCTTTCTGAGAAACTTCTTTCTGATCTGTGAATTCATGTCACAGAGATACAAATTAGACCTCAGGCAGCAGTTTCCTAACACTCTTTTATTGGAATCTGCAAAGTGATATTTGGGAGTCCATGTGGGAACACGGTGAAAAATTAAATATCCTCACATAATAACTAGAGAGAAGCTTTATGAGAGATTGCTTTCTGATGTGTGAGTTCATCACACAGAGTTCCACCCTTCCCTTCTTGGAACAGTTTGCTGACACTGTTATCGCGGATTCTTCAAAGTGATATTTCGTAGCCCATAGGGGCCCATGGTGAAAAAGGAAATATCCTCAGATAATAACTAGAGAGAAGCTTTCTGAGAGATTGCTTTCTCATGGGTGACTTCATGACACAAAATTCCACCCTTCCTTCTTGGAACAGTTTGCTAACACTGTTGGCGTGGATTCTGCAAAGTGATATTTGGGAGCCGATAAGGGCCCATGGTGAAAAAGGAAATAACCTCACATAATAACTAGAGAGAAGCTTTCTGAGAGATTGCGTTCTGATGTGTGACTTCATCACACAGAGTTCCACCCTTCCCTTCTTGGAACGGTTTGCTAACACTGTTGTCGTGGATTCTGCAAAGGGATATTTGGGAGCTCATTGAGTGCTATGGTGAAAAAGGAAATATGCTCAGATGAAAACTGGAAAGAAGCCTTCTGAGAAACTGCATTGCCATGTGTGAATGGAACTCACAGAGTTACACTTTTCTCTTCAGGGATCAGATTGCTAACAAAGTTTTCTGGAAATTGGCAATGGGATACATCTTAGCGCAATGAAGCTTACAGTGACAAACTCTCCTCAGATGATAACTAGAAAGAAACATTCTTAGGAAATTCTTGGTGATGTGTGAATTCATCTGACAGATACACCTCTGTTTCGTGGAGCAGTCCATTAACACTGTCTTTGAGGAACCTGAGAAGTGCTTCTTTGGATCGCATTGAGGCCTATGATGATAAAGCAAATATCATCAGTTCAAAACATGAAGGAAGCTTTCTGAGAAACTCCTTCCTGATTTGTGAATTAACCTCACAGATTTACACATTAGACATCAGGAAGCAGTTTGTTAACACTCTTTTCGTGGAATCTGCAAAGTGATATTTGGGAGCCTGTAGGGGCCAATGGTGAAAAAGGAAATATCCTCAGATAATAACTAGAGAGAAGTTTTCTGAGAGATTGCTTTCTGCTGTGTGACTTCATCACACAGAGTTCCACACTTCCCTTCTTGAAACAGGTTGCTAACACTGTTGTAGTGGATTCACCAAAGTGATGTTTTAGAGCTCATTGAGGCCTGTAGTGAAAAAGGAAATATCCTTAGTTCAAAACTGGGAAGAAGACATCTGAGAAACTGCATTGCTATGGGTGAATGCAACTCACAGAGTTACACATTTCTCGTCAATGATCAGTTTGCTAACACTGTGTTCTGGAAATCTGCATTTAGATATTTCTTAGCATAATGCAGCTTACGGTGACAAAGGTAATATCCTCAGATGAAAACTAGAAAGAAGCTTTCTTAGAAACTTCTTGGTGATGTGTGAATTCATCTCACAGAGTTACACTTATGTTTCGTGCAGCAGTCCATTAACACTCTCTTGGAGGAAACTCAGAAGGGCTTCTTTGGATCGCAGTGAGGCCTACGCTGATAAAGGAAATATCATCAGTTCAAAACGTGAAAGAAGCTTTCTGAGAAACTTTATTCTGATCTGTGAATTCATCTCACAGAATTACACCTTAGAACTGAGGAAACAGTTTGCTAACACTCTTTTCGTGGAATCTGCAAAGTGATATCTGGGAGCCCATGGGGGCCCAAGGTGAAAAAGGAAATATCCTCAGATAATAATTAGAGAGAAGCTGTCTGAGAGATTGCTTTCTAATGTGTGACTTCAACACACAGAGTTCCACTCTTCGCTTCTTAGAACAGTTTGCTAACAATGTTGTCCTGGATTCTGCAAAGTGATATTTGGGAGCCAATAGGTACCCATGGTGAAAAAGGAAATATCCTCACATAATACCTAGAGAGGTGTTTTCTCAGAGATTGCTTTCTGATGTGTGACTTCATCACACAGAGTTCCACCTTTCCCTTCCTGGAACAGTTTCTGACACTGTTGTTGTGGATTTTGCAATGTGATATTTGGGAGCCCTTAGGAGCGCATGGTGAAAAAGGAAATATCCTCACATAAAAACTAGAGAGAAGCGTTCTGAGAGATTGCTTTCCGATGTGTGACTTCATCATACAGAGTTCCACCCTTCCCTTCTTGGAACACATTGCTTACACTGTTGTCATGGATTTGTCAAAGGGATATTTGGTAGCTCATTGACGGCTATGGTGAAAAGGAAATATCCTCAGATCAAACTGGAAAGAAGCCTTCTGAGACACTGCATTGCCATGTGTGAATGCAACTCACCGAGTTAAACGTTTCTCTTCAGTGATCTGTTTGCTAACAGTTTTCTGGAAATCTACAACAGGATACTTCTTAGCGCAGTGAAGCGTAAGGTGACAAAGGAAATACCCTCAGATGAAAACGAGAAAGAAGCTGTCTTACAAACTTCTTGGTGATGTGTGAATTCATCTCAAAGAGTTACACTTATGTTTCGTGCAGCAGTCCATTAACACTGTCTTTGAGGAACCTGAGAAGAGCTTTATTGGATCGCAGTGAGGCCTACGCTGATAAAGGAAATATCATCAGTTCAAAACGTGAAAGATGCTTTCTGAGAAACTTCTTTCTGATCTGTGAATTCATCTCATGGAGATACACCTTAGACCTCAGGAAGCAGTTTGCTAACCCTGTTGTCGCGGATTCTGCAAAGTGATATTTGGGAGCCCATGGGGCCCATGGTGAAAAAGGAAATATCCTCATATAATAACTAGAGAGAAGCTTTCTGAGAGATTGCTTTCTCATGGGTGACTTTATCACACAGACTTCCACCTTACTTTTCTTGGAACAGTTTGCTAACACTGTTGCCGTGGATTCTGCCAAGTGGTATGTGGGAGCTCATTGAGGCCCATGGTGAAAAAGGAATATCCTCAGATCAAAACTGGAAAGAAGCCTCCTGAGAAACGTCAAGGCCATGTGTGAATTCAACTCACAGAGTTACACGTTTCTCTTCAGGTATCAGTTTGCTAACACAGTTTTCTGGAAATCTGCATTTACATACTTCTTAGCGCAACGAAGCTTACTGTGACAAAGGAAATATCCTCAGATGAAAAATAGAAAGAAACTTTCTTCGAAACTGCTTGGTGATATGTGAATTCATCTCAGAGAGTTACACTTATGTTTCTTGGAGGAGTCCATTAATACTGTCTTTGAGTTACCTGAGAATGTCTTCTTTGGATCCCATTGAGGCCTACTCTGAGAAACTAAATATCATCAGCTCAAAACGTGAAAGAATCTTTCTGAGAAACGTCTGCCTGACCTGTGAATTCTTCTCACAGAGTTGCACATAACAACTCAGGAAACAGTTTGCTAACAATCTTGTCGTGGAATCTGCAAAGTGATACTTGGGAGCCCATAGGGGCCCATGGTGAAAAAGGAAATATCCTCACATAATAACTAGAGAGAAGCTTTCTGAGGGATTGCATTCTGATGTGTGACTTCATCAAATAGAGTTCCACATTTCCCTTCTTGCAACAGTTTGCTAACACTGTTGTCGTTGATCCTGCAAGGTGATATTTGGGAGCTCATTGTGGGCTATGGTGAAAAAGGAAATATCCTCAGATCCAAACTGTAAAGAAGCCTTCCCAGAGACTGCATTGCCAGGTGTGAATGCAACTCACAGAGTTACACGTTCGCCTTCAGTGATCTGTGTGCTAACACAGTTTTCTGGAATTTGGCAGTTGGATATTTCTTAGCGCTATGAAGCCTATGGTGAAAAGGAAATACCGTCAGATGAAAACAGGAAGGAAGCCTTCTGAGAAACTGCATTGTCATGTGTGAATGCAAGTCACAGAGTTACACATTTCTCTTCAGTTGTCAGTTTGCTAACACAGTTTTCTGGAAATCTGTAATTAGATACTTCTTAGTGAAATGAAGCTTACTGTGACAAAAGAAATACCCTCAGATGAAAAGTAGAAAGAAGCTTTCTTAGAAACTTCTTGGTGATGTGTGAATTCATCTCACAGAGTTACACTTATATTTCGTGGAGCAGTCCATTAACACTATCTTTGAGGAACGTGAGAAGGGCCTCTTTGTATCGTATTGAGTCCTGCGCTGATAAAGGAAATATCATCAGTTCAAAACGTGAAAGAAGCTTTCTGAGAAACTTCTTTCTCATCTGTCAATTCATCTCACAGAGTTACAACTTAGACTTCAGGAAGCATTTGCTAACACTCTTTTCGTGGAATCTGCAAAGTGATATTTGGGAGCCCATAGGGGCCCATGGTGAAAAAGGAAATATCCTCACATAGTAACTAGAGAGAAGCTTTCTAAGACATTGTTTTCTGATGTGTGACTTCATCACACAGAGTTCCACCCTTTCCTTCTCGTGACAGATTGCTAACACTGTTGTCTTGGATTCTGCACAGTGATATTTGGGAGCTCATTGAGGGCTTTGGTGAAAAAGGACATATCCTCAGATCAAAACTGGAAAGAAGCCTTCTGAGAAACTGCATTGCCATGTGTGATTGCAACTCACAGAGTTACACGTTTCTCTTCAGTGATAAGTTTGCTAACACAGTTTCCTGGAAATCTGCAATTTGATACTTCTTAGTGTAATGAAGCTCACTGTGACAAAGGAAATATCCGCAGATGAAAATTAGAAAGAATCTTTCTTAGAAAGTTCTTGGTGATGTGTGAATTCATCTCACAGAATTACACTTATATTTGGTGGAGCAGTCCATTAATACTGTCTTTGAGGAACCTGGGATGGGCTTCTATGGATCTTATTGAAGCCTAGCCTGATAAAGGAAATATCATCACTTCAAAACATGAAAGTAGCTTTCTGAGAAACTTCTTTCTGATCTGTGAATTCATCTGACAAATTTACACCGTAGACCTCAGGAAGCAGTTTGCTAATACTTTTTTCGTGGAAACTGCAAAGTGATATTTCGGAGCCCATAGGTGCCCACGATGAAAAAGGAAATATCCTCACATAATAACTAGAGAGAAGGTTTCTGAGAGATTGCTTTCTGATGTGTGATTTCATCACACAGAGTTGCACCCTTCCCTTCTTGGAACAGTTTGCTAACACTGTTGTCGTGCATTCTGCAAAGTGATATTTGGGAGCCCAGAGGGGAACATGGCGAAAAAGGAAATATCCTCACATAATAACTAGAGAGAAGCTTTCGGAGAGATTGCTTTGTGATGTGTGACTTCATCACACAGATTTCCACCCTTCCCTTCTTGCAACACTTTGCTAACACTGTTGTCCTGGATTCTGCAAAGTGATAGTTGGGATCCCATGGGGCCCATGGTGAAAAAGGAAATATCCTCAAATAATCACTAGAGAGAAGCTTTCTGAGAGATTGCTTTCCGATGTGTGACTTCATCACACTGACTTCCACCCTTCCCTTCTTGGTACACTTTGCTAACACTGTTTTCGTTGATTCTGCAAAGTGATATTTGGGAGCTCAGTGAGGGCTATGGTGAAAAAGGATGTATCCTCAGATCAAAACTGTAAAGAAGCCTTCTGAGAAACTGCATGGTCATGGGTGAATGCAACTCACAGAGTTACACATGTCCCTTCAGTGACCAGTTCGCTAACATAGTTTTTTGGAAATCTGTAATAAATACTTTTTAGCGCAATGAAGCTTACGGTGACAAAGGAAATATCCTCAGATGAAAACTTGAAAGAAGCTTTGTTGGAAAATTCTTGGTGATGTGTGGATTAATCTCACCGAGTTACACTTATGTTTCGTGGAGCAGTCCATCAACACTGCCTTTAAGGAACCTGAGAAGGGCTACTTTGGATCACATTGAGGCATTCGCTGATCAAGGAAATATCATCAGTTCAAAACGTGAAAGAAGCTTTCTGAGAAACTTCTTTCTGATCTGTGAATTCATGTCACAGAGATACAAATTAGACCTCAGGCAGCAGTTTCCTAACACTCTTTTATTGGAATCTGCAAAGTGATATTTGGGAGTCCATGTGGGAACACGGTGAAAAATTAAATATCCTCACATAATAACTAGAGAGAAGCTTTATGAGAGATTGCTTTCTGATGTGTGAGTTCATCACACAGAGTTCCACCCTTCCCTTCTTGGAACAGTTTGCTGACACTGTTATCGCGGATTCTTCAAAGTGATATTTCGTAGCCCATAGGGGCCCATGGTGAAAAAGGAAATATCCTCAGATAATAACTAGAGAGAAGCTTTCTGAGAGATTGCTTTCTCATGGGTGACTTCATGACACAAAATTCCACCCTTCCTTCTTGGAACAGTTTGCTAACACTGTTGGCGTGGATTCTGCAAAGTGATATTTGGGAGCCGATAAGGGCCCATGGTGAAAAAGGAAATAACCTCACATAATAACTAGAGAGAAGCTTTCTGAGAGATTGCGTTCTGATGTGTGACTTCATCACACAGAGTTCCACCCTTCCCTTCTTGGAACGGTTTGCTAACACTGTTGTCGTGGATTCTGCAAAGGGATATTTGGGAGCTCATTGAGTGCTATGGTGAAAAAGGAAATATGCTCAGATGAAAACTGGAAAGAAGCCTTCTGAGAAACTGCATTGCCATGTGTGAATGGAACTCACAGAGTTACACTTTTCTCTTCAGTGATCAGATTGCTAACAAAGTTTTCTGGAAATTGGCAATGGGATACATCTTAGCGCAATGAAGCTTACAGTGACAAACTCTCCTCAGATGATAACTAGAAAGAAACATTCTTAGGAAATTCTTGGTGATGTGTGAATTCATCTGACAGATACACCTCTGTTTCGTGGAGCAGTCCATTAACACTGTCTTTGAGGAACCTGAGAAGTGCTTCTTTGGATCGCATTGAGGCCTATGATGATAAAGCAAATATCATCAGTTCAAAACATGAAGGAAGCTTTCTGAGAAACTCCTTCCTGATTTGTGAATTAACCTCACAGATTTACACATTAGACATCAGGAAGCAGTTTGTTAACACTCTTTTCGTGGAATCTGCAAAGTGATATTTGGGAGCCTGTAGGGGCCAATGGTGAAAAAGGAAATATCCTCAGATAATAACTAGAGAGAAGTTTTCTGAGAGATTGCTTTCTGCTGTGTGACTTCATCACACAGAGTTCCACACTTCCCTTCTTGAAACAGGTTGCTAACACTGTTGTAGTGGATTCACCAAAGTGATGTTTTAGAGCTCATTGAGGCCTGTAGTGAAAAAGGAAATATCCTTAGTTCAAAACTGGGAAGAAGACATCTGAGAAACTGCATTGCTATGGGTGAATGCAACTCACAGAGTTACACATTTCTCGTCAATGATCAGTTTGCTAACACTGTGTTCTGGAAATCTGCATTTAGATATTTCTTAGCGTAATGCAGCTTACGGTGACAAAGGTAATATCCTCAGATGAAAACTAGAAAGAAGCTTTCTTAGAAACTTCTTGGTGATGTGTGAATTCATCTCACAGAGTTACACTTATGTTTCGTGCAGCAGTCCATTAACACTCTCTTGGAGGAAACTCAGAAGGGCTTCTTTAGATCGCATTGAGGCCTACGCTGATAAAGGAAATAGCATCAGTTCAAAACGTGAAAGAAGCTTTCTGAGAAACTTTATTCTGATCTGTGAATTCATCTCACAGAATTACACCTTAGAACTGAGGAAACAGTTTGCTAACACTCTTTTCGTGGAATCTGCAAAGTGATATCTGGGAGCCCATGGGGGCCCAAGGTGAAAAAGGAAATATCCTCAGATAATAATTAGAGAGAAGCTGTCTGAGAGATTGCTTTCTAATGTGTGACTTCAACACACAGAGTTCCACTCTTCGCTTCTTAGAACAGTTTGCTAACAATGTTGTCCTGGATTCTGCAAAGTGATATTTGGGAGCCCATAGGTACCCATGGTGAAAAAGGAAATATCCTCACATAATACCTAGAGAGGTGTTTTCTCAGAGATTGCTTTCTGATGTGTGACTTCATCACACAGAGTTCCACCTTTCCCTTCCTGGAACAGTTTCTGACACTGTTGTCGTGGATTTTGCAATGTGATATTTGGGAGCCCTTAGGAGCCCATGGTGAAAAAGGAAATATCCTCACATAAAAACTAGAGAGAAGCGTTCTGAGAGATTGCTTTCCGATGTGTGACTTCATCATACAGAGTTCCACCCTTCCCTTCTTGGAACACATTGCTTACACTGTTGTCATGGATTTGTCAAAGGGATATTTGGTAGCTCATTGACGGCTATGGTGAAAAGGAAATATCCTCAGATCAAACTGGAAAGAAGCCTTCTGAGACACTGCATTGCCATGTGTGAATGCAACTCACCGAGTTAAACGTTTCTCTTCAGTGATCTGTTTGCTAACAGTTTTCTGGAAATCTACAACAGGATACTTCTTAGCGCAGTGAAGCGTAAGGTGACAAAGGAAATACCCTCAGATGAAAACGAGAAAGAAGCTGTCTTAGAAACTTCTTGATGATGTGTGAATTCATCTCAAAGAGTTACACTTATGTTTCGTGCAGCAGTCCATTAACACTGTCTTTGAGGAACCTGAGAAGGGCTTTTTTGGATCGCAGTGAGGCCTATGCTGATAAAGGAAATATCATCAGTTCAAAACGTGAAAGATGCTTTCTGAGAAACTTCTTTCTGATCTGTGAATTCATCTCATGGAGATACACCTTAGACCTCAGGAAGCAGTTTGCTAACACTGTTGTCGTGGATTCTGCAAAGTGATATTTGGGAGCCCATGGGGCCCATGGTGAAAAAGGAAATATCCTCATATAATAACTAGAGAGAAGCTTTCTGACAGATTGCTTTCTCATGGGTGACTTTATCACACAGACTTCCACCCTACTTTTCTTGGAACAGTTTGCTAACACTGTTGCCGTGGATTCTGCCAAGTGATATGTGGGAGCTCATTGAGGCCCATGGTGAAAAAGGAATATCCTCAGATCAAAACTGGAAAGAAGCCTCCTGAGAAACGTCAAGGCCATGTGTGAATTCAACTCACAGAGTTACATGTTTCTCTTCAGGTATCAGTTTGCTAACACAGTTTTCTGGAAATCTGCATTTACATACTTCTTAGCGCAACGAAGCTTACTGTGACAAAGGAAATATCCTCAGATGAAAAATAGAAAGAAACTTTCTTCGAAACTACTTGGTGATATGTGAATTCATCTCAGAGAGTTACACTTATGTTTTTGGAGGAGTCCATTAATACTGTCTTTGAGTTACCTGAGAATGTCTTCTTTGGATCCCATTGAGGCCTACTCTGAGAAACTAAATATCATCAGCTCAAAACGTGAAAGAATCTTTCTGAGAAACGTCTGCCTGACCTGTGAATTCTTCTCACAGAGTTGCACATTACAACTCAGGAAACAGTTTGCTAACAATCTTGTAGTGGAATCTGTAAAGTGATACTTGGGAGCCCATAGGGGCCGATGGTGAAAAAGGAAATATCCTCACATAATAACTAGAGAGAAGCTTTCTGAGGGATTGCATTCAGATGTGTGACTTCATCAAATAGAGTACCACATTTCCCTTCTTGCAACAGTTTGCTAAGACTGTTGTCGTGGATTCTGCAAAGTGATATTTGGGAGCCCATAGGGGCAAATGTTGAAAAAGGAAATATCCTCACATAATAACTAGAGAGAAGCTTTCTGAGAGATTGCTTTCTGATGTGTGACTTCATCACACAGAGTTGCAAACTTCCCTTCTTGGAACAGTTTGCTAACACTGTTGTCGTGGATTCTGCAAAGTGATATTTGGGAGCCCATAGGGGCAAATGTTGAAAAAGGAAATATCCTCACATAATAACTAGAGAGAAGCTTTCTGAGAGATTGCATTCTGATGTGTGACTTCATCAAATAGAGTTCCACATGTCCCTTCTTGCAACAGTTTGCTAAGACTGTTGTCTTGGATTCTGCAAAGTGATATTTGGGAGCCCATAGGGGCAAATGTTGAAAAAGGAAATATCCTCACATAATAACTAGAGAGAAGCTTTCTGAGAGATTGCTTTCTGATGTGTGACTTCATCACACAGAGTTCCACCCTTCCCTTCTTGGAACAGTTTGCTAACACCGTTGTCGTGGATTCTGCAAAGTGATATTTGGGAGCTCATTGAGGGCTATGGTGAAAAAGGAAATATCCTCAGATTCAAACTGGAAAGAAGCCAGCCTTCTGAGAAACTGCATTGCCATGTGTCAATGAAACTCACAGAGTTACACGTATCTCTTCAGTGATCAGATTGCTAACACCGTTTTCTGGAAATCGGCAATTAGATACTTCTTAGCGCAAAGAAGCTTACGGTGACAAAGGAAATATCCTCAGATGAAAACAAGAAAGAAGGTTTCTTAGAAACTTCTTGATGATGTGTGAATTCATCTCACAGAGTTACACTGATGATTCCTGGAACAGTCCATTCACACTGCCTTTGAGAACCCTGAGAAGGGCTTCTTTTGATCGTATTGAGGCCTACGCTGATAAGGGAAATATCATCAGTTCAAAACGTGAAAGAAACTTTCTGAGAAACTTCTTTCTGATCTGTGAATTCATCTCACAGAATTACACTTTAAATCTCAGGAAGCAGTTAGCTAACACTCTTTTCATGGAATCTGCAGAGTGATATCTGGGAGCCATAGGGGCCCATGGTGAAAAAGGAAATTTCCTCAGATAATAACTAGAGAGAAGCTTTCTGAGAGATTGCTTTTCTGATGTGTGATTTCATCACCCAGAGTTCCACCTTCCCTTCTTGGAACAGTTTGCTAACACCGTTGTCGACGATTCTGCAAAGTGAAATTTGGGTGCTCATTGAGGGCTATGGTGAACAAGGAAATGTCCTCAGATCAAAACTGGAAAGAAGCCTTCTGAGAAACTGCATTGCCATGTGAGAATGCAACTCACAGAGTTACACGATTCTTTCAGTGATCAGTTTGCTAACACAGTTTTCTGGAAATCTGATATGGGATACTTCTTAGCGCAATGAAGCTTACGGTGACAAAGGAAAGATCCTCAGATGAAAACTAGAAAGAAGCTTTCTTAGAAACTTCTTTGTGATGTGTGAATTCATCTCACAGAGTTACACTTATGTTTCCTTTAGCAGTCCATTTACACTGTCTTTGAGGAACCTGAGAAGGGCTTCTTTGGATTGCATTGAGGCCTATGCTGATAAAAAAAATATTATCAGTTCAAAACGTGAAAGAAGCTTTCTGAGAAACTTCTTTCTGATCTGTGAATCCATTTCGCAGAGTTACACCTGAGACCTCAGGAAGCAGTTTACTAACGCTCTTTTCGTGGAATCTGCCAAGTGATATATGGGAGCCCACAGGTTCAAATGGTGAAAAACGTAATTTCCTCAGATAATAACTAGAGAGAAGCTTTCTGAGCGATGGCTTTCTGATGTGTGACTTCATTACACAGAGATCCACCCTTCCCTTCTTGGATCAGTTTACTAACACTGTTGTCGTTGATTCTGCAAAGTGATATTTGGGAGCTCATTGAGGGCTCTGGTGAAAAAGGAAATATCCTCACATCAAAACTGAAAAGAAGCCTTCTGAGAAACTGCATTGCCACGTGTGAATGCAACTCACAGATTTACACGTTTCTATTCAGTGATCAGTTTGCTAACACAGTTTTCTGGAAATCGGCAATTAGATACTTCTTAGCGCAATGAAGCTTGTGGTGAGAAAGGAAATACCCTCAGATGAAAACTAGAAAGAATCTTTCTTAGAAATCTCTTGGTGATGTGTGAATTCAACTCACAGAGTTACACTTATGTTACGAGGAGAAGTCCATTGACACTGTTTTTGAAAAAACTGAAAAGGGCTTCTTTGGATCGTATAGAGGGCTACGCCAATAAAGAAATATCATCAGTTCAAAACGTGAAAGAAGCTTTCTGAGAAACTTCTTTCTGATCTGTGAACTCATCCATAGGGTTACAACTGAGACCTCAGGAAGCAGTTTGCTAACACTCTTTTCGTGGAATCTGCAAAGTGATATTTGGGAGCCCATAGGGTCCCATGGTGAAAAAGGAAATATCCTCACATAGTAACTAGAGCGAACCTTTCTGAGAGATTGCTTTCTGATGTGTGACTTCATCACACAGAGTTCCACCCTACCCTACTTGGTAGAGTTTGCTAACACCGTTGTCGTGGATTCTGCAAAGTGATATTTGGGAGCCCAAAGGGGCCCATGGTGAAAAAGGAAATATCTTCACATAATAACAAGAGAGAGGCATTCTGTGAGATTGCTTTCTGATGTGTGACTTCATCACACAGAGTTCCACCCTTCCCTTCTTGGAACACTTTGCTAACATTGTTGTCGTGGATTCTGCAAAGTGATATTTGGGAGCTCATTGAGGGCTATGGTGAAAAAGGAAATATCCTCAGATCAGAAATGGAAAGAAGCCTTCTGAGAAATTGCATTGCCATGTGTGAATGCAAATCGCAGAGTTACACGTTTCTCTTCAGTGATCAGTTTGCTAACACAGTTTTCTGGAAATCTGCAATTAGCTACTTCTTTGCGCAATGAAGCTTATGCTGACTAAGGAAATATCCCCAGATGAAAACTAGAAAGAAGCTTTCTTAGTAACTCCTTGGTGATGTGTGAAATCATCTCACAGAGTTACACTTATGTTTCGTGGAGCAGTCCATTAACACTGTCTTTGAGGAACCTGAGAAGGGCTTCTTTGGATCGCAGTGAGGCCTACGCTGATAAAGGAAATATCATCAGTTCCAAACATGAAAGGAGCTTTCTGTGAATCTTCTTTCCGATCTGTGAATTCATCTCACAGAGTTACAACGTAGACCTCAGGAAGCAGTTTGCTAACACTCTTTTCATGGAATGTCCAAAGTGATATTTGGGAGCCCATCGGGGCCCATGTTGAAAAAGGAAATATCCTCACATAATAACTAGAGAGAAGTTTTCTGAGAGGTTGCTTTCTGATGTGTGACTTCATCACACATAATTCCACCCTTCCCTTCTTGGAACAGTTTGCTAACACTGTTGTCGTGGATTCTGCAAAGTGATATTTGGGAGCCCATAGGGGCAAATGTTGAAAAAGGAAATATCCTCACATAATAACTAGAGAGAAGCTTTCTGAGAGATTGCATTCTGATGTGTGACTTCATCAAATAGAGTTCCACATTTCCCTTCTTGCCACAGTTTGCTAAGACTGTTGTCTTGGATTCTGCAAAGTGATATTTGGGAGCTCATTGAGGGCTATGGTGAAAAAGGAAATATCCTCAGATTCAAACGGGAAAGAAGCCAGCCTTCTGAGAAACTGCATTGCCATGTGTCAATGAAACTCACAGAGTTACACGTATCTCTTCAGTGATCAGATTGCTAACACCGTTTTCTGGAAATCGGCAATTAGATACTTCTTAGCGCAAAGAAGCTTACGGTGACAAAGGAAATATCCTCAGTTGAAAACAAGAAAGAAGGTTTCTTAGAAACTTCTTGATGATGTGTGAATTCATCTCACAGAGTTACACTGATGATTCCTGGAACAGTCCATTCACACTGCCTTTGAGGACCCTGAGAAGGGCTTCTTTTGATCGTATTGAGGCCTACGCTGATAAGGGAAATATCATCAGTTCAAAACGTGAAGGAAACTTTCTGAGAAACTTCTTTCTGATCTGTGAATTCATCTCACAGAATTACACTTTAAATCTCAGGAAGCAGTTAGCTAACACTCTTTTCATGGAATCTGCAGAGTGATATCTGGGAGCCATAGGGGCCCATGGTGAAAAAGGAAATTTCCTCAGATAATAACTAGAGAGAAGCTTTCTGAGAGATTGCTTTTCTGATGTGTGATTTCATCACCCAGAGTTCCACCTTCCCTTCTTGGAACAGTTTGCTAACACCGTTGTCGACGATTCTGCAAAGTGAAATTTGGGTGCTCATTGAGGGCTATGGTGAACAAGGAAATGTCCTCAGATCAAAACTGGAAAGAAGCCTTCTGAGAAACTGCATTGCCATGTGAGAATGCAACTCACAGAGTTACACGATTCTTTCAGTGATCAGTTTGCTAACACAGTTTTCTGGAAATCTGATATGGGATACTTCTTAGCGCAATGAAGCTTACGGTGACAAAGGAAAGATCCTCAGATGAAAAGTAGAAAGAAGCTTTCTTAGAAGCTTCTTTGTGATGTGTGAATTCATCTCACAGAGTTACACTTATGTTTCCTTTAGCAGTCCATTTACACTGTCTTTGAGGAACCTGAGAAGGGCTTCTTTGGATTGCATTGAGGCCTATGCTGATAAAAGAAATATTATCAGTTCAAAACGTGAAAGAAGCTTTCTGAGAAACTTCTTTCTGCTCTGTGAATCCATTTCGCAGAGTTACACCTTAGACCTCAGGAAGCAGTTTACTAACGCTCTTTTCGTGGAATCTGCCAAGTGATATATGGGAGCCCCCAGGTTCAAATGGTGAAAAACGTAATTTCCTCAGATAATAACTAGAGAGAAGCTTTCTGAGCGATGGCTTTCTGATGTGTGACTTCATTACACAGAGATCCACCCTTCCCTTCTTGGATCAGTTTACTAACACTGTTGTCGTTGATTCTGCAAAGTGATGTTTGGGAGCTCTTTGAGGGCTATGGTGAAAAAGGAAATATCCTCACATCAAAACTGGAAAGAAGGCTTCTGAGAAACTGCATTGCCACGTGTGAATGCAACTCACAGATTTACACATTTCTATTCAGTGATCAGATTGCTAACACAGTTTTCTGGAAATCGGCAATTAGATACTTCTTAGCGCAATGAAGCTTGTGGTGAGAAAGGAAATACCCTCAGATGAAAACTACAAAGAATCTTTCTTAGAAATCACTTGGTGATGTGTGAATTCAACTCACAGAGTTACACTTATGTTACGAGGAGAAGTCCATTGACACTGTTTTTGAAAAAACTGAAAAGGGCTTCTTTGGATCGTATAGAGGGCTACGCCAATAAAGAAATACCATCAGTTCAAAAGGTGAAAAAAGCTTTCTGAGAAACTTCTTTCTGATCTGTGAACTCATCCATAGGGTTACAAATGAGACCTCAGGAAGCAGTTTGCTAACACTCTTTTCGTGGAATCTGCAAAGTGATATTTGGGAGCCCATAGGGTCCCATGGTGAAAAAGGTAATGTCCTCACATAGTAACTAGAGCGAAGCTTTCTGAGAGATTACTTTCTGATGTGTGACTTCATCACACAGAGTTCCACCCTACCCTACTTGGTAGAGTTTGCTAACACCGTTGTCGTGGATTCTGCAAAGTGATATTTGGGAGCCCAAAGGGGCCCATGGTGCAAAAGGAAATATCTTCACATAATAACAAGAGAGAGGCATTCTGTGAGATTGCTTTCTGATGTGTGACTTCATCACACAGAGTTCCACCATTCCTTTCTTGGAACACTTTGCTAACATTGTTGTCGTGGTTTCTGCAAAGTGATATTTGGGAGCTCATTGAGGGTTATGGTGAAAAAGGAAATATCCTCAGATCAGAAATGGAAAGAAGCCTTCTGAGAAATTGCATTGCCATGTGTGAATGCAAATCGCAGAGTTACACGTTTCTCTTCAGTGATCAGTTTGCTAACACAGTTTTCTGGAAATCTGCAATTAGCTACTTCTTTGCGCAATGAAGCTTATGCTGACTAAGGAAATATCCCCAGATGAAAACTAGAAAGAAGCTTTCTTAGTAACTCCTTGGTGATGTGTGAAATCATCTCACAGAGTTACACTTATGTTTCGTGGTGCAGTCCATTAACACTGTCTTTGAGGAACCTGAGAAGGGCTTCTTTGGATCGCAGTGAGGCCTACGCTGATAAAGGAAATATCATCAGTTCCAAACATGAAAGGAGCTTTCTGTGAATCTTCTTTCCGATCTGTGAATTCATCTCACAGAGTTACAACGTAGACCTCAGGAAGCAGTTTGCTAACACTCTTTTCATGGAATGTCCAAAGTGATATTTGGGAGCCCATCGGGGCCCATGTTGAAAAAGGAAATATCCTCACATAATAACTAGAGAGAAGTTTTCTGAGAGGTTGCTTTCTGATGTGTGACTTCATCACACATAATTCCACCCTTCCCTTCTTGGAACAGTGTGCTAACACTGTTGTCGTGGATTCTGCAAAGTGATATTTGGGAGCCCATAGGGGCAAATGTTGAAAAAGGAAATATCCTCACATAATAACTAGAGAGAAGCTTTCTGAGAGATTGCATTCTGATGTGTGACTTCATCAAATAGAGTTCCACATTTCCCTTCTTGCAACAGTTTGCTAAGACTGTTGTCTTGGATTCTGCAAAGTGATATTTGGGAGCCCATAGGGGCAAATGTTGAAAAAGGAAATATCCTCACATAATAACTAGAGAGAAGCTTTCTGAGAGATTGCTTTCTGATGTGTGACTTCATCACACAGAGTTCCACCCTTCCCTTCTTGGAACAGTTTGCTAACACCGTTGTCGTGGATTCTGCAAAGTGATATTTGGGAGCTCATTGAGGGCTATGGTGGAAAAAGGAAATATCCTCAGATTCAAACTGGAAAGAAGCCAGCCTTCTGAGAAACTGCATTGCCATGTGTCAATGAAACTCACAGAGTTACACGTATCTCTTCAGTGATCAGATTGCTAACACCGTTTTCTGGAAATCGGCAATTAGATACTTCTTAGTGCAAAGAAGCTTACGGTGACAAAGGAAATATCCTCAGATGAAAACAAGAAAGAAGGTTTCTTAGAAACTTCTTGATGATGTGTGAATTCATCTCACAGAGTTACACTGATGATTCCTGGAACAGTCCATTCACACTGCCTTTGAGGACCCTGAGAAGGGCTTCTTTTGATCGTATTGAGGCCTACGCTGATAAGGGAAATATCATCAGTTCAAAACGTGAAAGAAACTTTCTGAGAAACTTCTTTCTGATCTGTGAATTCATCTCACAGAATTACACTTTAAATCTCAGGAAGCAGTTAGCTAACACTCTTTTCATGGAATCTGCAGAGTGATATCTGGGAGCCATAGGGGCCCATGGTGAAAAAGGAAATTTCCTCAGATAATAACTAGAGAGAAGCTTTCTGAGAGATTGCTTTTCTGATGTGTGATTTCATCACCCAGAGTTCCACCTTCCCTTCTTGGAACAGTTTGCTAACACCGTTGTCGACGATTCTGCAAAGTGAAATTTGGGTGCTCATTGAGGGCTATGGTGAACAAGGAAATGTCCTCAGATCAAAACTGGAAAGAAGCCTTCTGAGAAACTGCATTGCCATGTGAGACTGCAACTCACAGAGTTACACAATTCTTTCAGTGATCAGTTTGCTAACACAGTTTTCTGGAAATCTGATATGGGATACTTCTTAGTGCAATGAAGCTTACGGTGACAAAGGAAAGATCCTCAGATGAAAACTAGAAAGAAGCTTTCTTAGAAACTTCTTTGTGATGTGTGAATTCATCTCACAGAGTTACACTTATGTTTCCTTTAGCAGTCCATTTACACTGTCTTGAGGCACCTGAGAAGGGCTTCTTTGGATTGCATTGAGGCCTATGCTGATAAAAGAAATATTATCAGTTCAAAACGTGGAAAGAAGCTTTCTGAGAAACTTCTTTCTGATCTGTGAATCCATTTCGCAGAGTTACACCTGAGACCTCAGGAAGCAGTTTACTAATGCTCTTTTCGTGGAATCTGCCAAGTGATATATGGGAGCCCACAGGTTCGAAATGGTGAAAAACGTAATTTCCTCAGATAATAACTAGAGAGAAGCTTTCTGAGCGATGGCTTTCTGATGTGTGACTTCATTACACAGAGATCCACCCTTCCCTTCTTGGATCAGTTTACTAACACTGTTGTCGTTGATTCTGCAAAGTGATATTTGGGAGCTCATTGAGGGCTCTGGTGAAAAAGGAAATATCCTCACATCAAAACTAGAAAGAAGCCTTCTGAGAAACTGCATTGCCACGTGTGAATGCAACTCACAGATTTACTCGTTTCTACTCAGTGATCAGTTTTGCTAACACAGTTTTCTGGAAATCGGCAATTAGATACTTCTTAGCGCAATGAAGCTTGTGGTGAGAAAGGAAATACCCTCAGATGAAAACTACAAAGAATCTTTCTTAGAAATCTCTTGGTGATGTGTGAATTCAACTCACAGAGTTACACTTATGTTAAGAGGAGAAGTCCATTGACACTGTTTTTGAAAAAACTGAAAAGGGCTTCTTTGGATCGTATAGAGGGCTACGGAAATAAAGAAATATCATCAGTTCAAAACGTGAAAGAAGCTTTCTGAGAAACTTCTTTCTGATCTGTGAACTCATCCATAGGGTTACAACAGAGACCTCAGGAAGCAGTTTGCTAACACTCTTTTCGTGGATTCTGCAATGTGATATTTGGGAGCCCATAGGGTCCCATGTTGAAAAAGAAAATATCCTCACATAATAACTAGAGAGAAGTTTTCTGAGAGATTGCTTTCTGATGTGTGACTTCATCACACAGAGTTCCACCCTACCCTACT
This sequence comes from Rhinopithecus roxellana, assembly GCF_007565055.1. NCBI lineage: Eukaryota > Metazoa > Chordata > Mammalia > Primates > Cercopithecidae > Rhinopithecus > Rhinopithecus roxellana. Next base: position 4,298,878 of record NC_044569.1, on the reverse strand, counting down.
TGTTAGAGTTTGCTAACACCGTTGTCGTGGATTCTGCAAAGTGATCTTTGGGAGCCGAAAGGGGCCCATGGTGAAAAAGGAAATATCTTCACATAATAACAAGAGAGAGGCATTCTGTGAGAATGCTTTCTGATGTGTGACTTCATCACACAGAGTTCCACCCTTCCCTTCTTGGAACACTTTGCTAACATTGTTGTCGTGGATTCTGCAAAGTGATATTTGGGAGCTCATTGAGGGCTATGGTGAAAAAGGAAATATCCTCAGATCAGAAATGGAAAGAAGCCTTCTGAGAAATTGCATTGCCATGTGTGAATGCAAATCGCAGAGTTACACTGTTTCTCTTCAGTGATCAGTTTGCTAACACAGTTTTCTGGAAATCTGCAATTAGCTACTTCTTTGCGCAATGAAGCTTATGCTGACTAAGGAAATATCCCCAGATGAAAACTAGAAAGAAGCTTTCTTAGTAAACTCCTTGGTGATGTGTGAAATCATCTCACAGAGTTACACTTATGTTTCGTGGAGCAGTCCATTAACACTGTCTTTGAGGAACCTGAGAAGGGCTTCTTTGGATCGCAGTGAGGCCTAACGCTGAGAAAGGAAATATCATCAGTTCCAAACAGGAAAGAGGAGCTTTCTGTGAATCTTCTTTCCGATCTGTGAATTCATCTCACAGAGTTACACGTAGAACCTCAGAAGCAGTTTGCTAACACTCTTTTCATGGAATGTCCAAAGTGATATTTGGAGACCCATCGGGCCCATGTTGAAAAAGGAAATATCCTCACATAATAACTAGAGAGGAGTTTTCTGAGAGGTTGCTGTTCTGATGTGTTACTTCATCACACTATTCCACCATTCCCTTCTTGAACAGTGTGCTAACACTGGTGTCGTGGATTCTGCAAGTGGATATTTGGGAGCCCATAGGGGCAAATGTGGAAAAAGGAAATATCCTCACATAATAACTAGAGAGAAGCTTTCTGAGAGATTGCTTGCTGATGTGGTGGACTTCATCACCGAGTTCCACCCTTCCCTTCTTGGAACAGTTTGCTAACACCGTTGTCTTGGATTCTGCAAAGTGATATTTGGGAGCCCAAGGGGCATGGAAAAAGGAAATATCCTCACATAATAACTAGAGAGAAGCTTTCTGAGAGATTGCTTTCTGATGTGTGACTTCATCACACAGAGTTCCACCCTTCCCTTCTTGGAACAGTTTGCTAACACCGTTGTCGTGGATTCTGCAAAGTGATATTTGGGAGCTCATTGAGGGCTATGGTGAAAAAGGAAATATCCTCAGATTCAAACTGGAAAGAAGCCTTCTGAGAAACTGCATTGCCATGTGTGAATGAAATCACAGAGTTACACGTATCTCTTCAGTGATCAGTTGCTAACACCGTTTTCTGGAAATCGGCAATTAGATACTTCTTAGCGCAAAGAAGCTTGGTGACAAGGAAATATCCTCAGATGAAAAAGAAAGAAGGTTTCTTAGAAACTTCTTGGTGATGTGTGAATTCATCTCACAGAGTTACACTGATGTTCCTGGAACAGTCCATTCACACTGCCTTTGAGGACCCTGAGAAGGGCTTCTTTGGATTGCATGAGGCCTACGCTGATAAGGAAATATCATCAGTTCAAAACTGAAAGAGCTTTCTGAGAAACTTCTTTCTGACTGTGAATTCATCCACAGAGTTACACGTAGACCTCAGGAAGCAGTTTACTAACACTCTTTTCGGAATCTGTCCAAGTGATATTGGGAGCCCATCGGGGCCCATGTTGAAAAAGGAAATATCCTCAGATAATAACTAGAGAGGCTTTCTGAGAGGTTGCTTCTGATGTGTGACTTCATCACATAATTCCACCCTTCCCTTCTTGGAAGTTTGCTAACACTGTGTCGTGGATTCTGCAAGTGATATTTGGGAGCCCATAGAGGATGTTGAAAAAGGAAATTCCTCACATAATAACTAGAGAGAAGCTTTCTGAGAGATTGCATTCTGATGTGTGACTTCATCAAATAGAGTTCCACATTTCCCTTCTTGCAACAGTTTGCTAAGACTGTTGTCTTGGATTCTGCAAAGTGATATTTGGGAGCCATAGGGGCAAATGTTGAAAAGGAAATATCCTCACATAATAAGTAGAGAGAAGCTTTCTGAGAGATTGCATTCTGATGTGTGACTTCATCAAATAGAGTTCCACATTTCCCTTCTTGCAACAGTTGCTAAGACTGTTGTCCTTGGATTCTGCAAAGTGATATTTGGGAGCCCATAGGGGCAAATGTTGAAAAAGGAAATATCCTCACATAATAACTAGAGAGAAGCTTTCTGAGAGATTGCTTTCTGATGTGTGACTTCATCACACAGAGTTCCACCCTTCCCTTCTTGGAACAGTTTGCTAACACCGTTGTCGTGGATTCTGCAAAGTGATATTTGGGGAGCTCATTGAGGGTATGGTGAAAAAGGAAATATCCTCAGATTCAAACTGGAAAGAAGCCAGCCTTCTGAGAAACTGCATTGCCATGTGTGAATGAAACTCACAGAGTTACACGTATCTCTTCAGTGATCAGATTGCTAACACCGTTTTCTGGAAATCGGCAATTAGATACTTCTTAGCGCAAAGAAGCTTACGGTGACAAAGGAAATATCCTCAGATGAAAACAAGAAAGAAGGTTTCTTAGAAACTTCTTGATGATGTGTGAATTCATCTCACAGAGTTACACTGATGATTCCTGAACAGTCCATTCACACTGCCTTTGAGGACCCTGAGAAGGGCTTCTTTTGATCGTATTGAGGCCTACGCTGATAAGGGAAATATCATCAGTTCAAAAACGTGAAAGAAACTTTCTGAGAAACTTCTTTCTGATCTGTGAATTCATCTCACAGAATTACACTTTAAATCTCAGGAAGCAGTTAGCTAACACTCTTTTCATGGAATCTGCAGAGTGATATCTGGGAGCCATAGGGGCCCATGGTGAAAAAGGAAATTTCCTCAGATAATAACTAGAGAGAAGCTTTCTGAGAGATTGCTTTCTGATGTGTGATTTCATCACCCAGAGTTCCACCTTCCCTTCTTGGAACAGTTTGCTAACACCGTTGTCGACGATTCTGCAAAGTGAAATTTGGGTGCTCATTGAGGGCTATGGTGAACAAGGAAATGTCCTCAGATCAAAACTGGAAAGAAGCCTTCTGAGAAACTGCATTGCCATGTGAGAATGCAACTCACAGAGTTACACGATTCTTTCAGTGATCAGTGTGCTAACACAGTTTTCTGGAAATCTGATATGGGATACTTCTTAGCGCAATGAAGCTTACGGTGACAAAGGAAAGATCCTCAGATGAAAACTAGAAAGAAGCTTTCTTAGAAACTTCTTTGTGATGTGTGAATTCATCTCACAGAGTTTACACTTATGTTTCCTTTAGCAGTCCATTTACACTGTCTTTGAGGAACCTGAGAAGGGCTTCTTTGGATTGCATTGAGGCCTATGCTGATAAAAGAAATATATCAGTTCAAAACGTGAAAGAAGCTTTCTGAGAAACTTCTTTTCGGATTGTGAATCCATTTCCCAGAGTTACACCTTAGACCTCAGGAAGCAGTTTACTAACGCTCTTTCGTGGAATCTGCCAAGTGATACTATGGAGCCCACAGGTTCAAATGGTGAAAAACGTAATTTCCTCAGATAATAACTAGAGAGAAGCTTTCTGAGCGATGGCTTTCTGATGTGTGACTTCATTACACAGAGATCCACCCTTCCCTTCTTGGATCAGTTTACTAACACTGTTGTCGTTGATTCTGCAAAGTGATATTTGGGAGCTCATTGAGGGCTATGGTGAAACAGGAAATATCCTCACATCAAAACTGGAAAGAAGCCATCTGAGAAACTGCATTGCCACGTGTGAATGCAACTCACAGATTTACAACGTTTCTACTCAGTGATCAGTTTTGCTAACACAGTTTTCTGGAAATGGCAATTAGATACTTCTTAGCGCAATGAAGCTTGTGGTGAGAAATGAAATACCCTCAGATGATAACTACAAAGAATCTTTCTTAGAATCTCTTGGTGATGTGTGAATTCAACTCACAGAGTTACACTTATGTTAAGAGGAGAAGTCCATTGACACTGTTTTTGAAAAAACTGAAAAGGGCTTCTTTGGATCGTATAGAGGGCTACGGAAATAAAGAAATATCATCAGTTCAAAACGTGAAAGAAGCTTTCTGAGGAAACTTCTTTCTGATCTGTGAACTCATCCATAGGGTTACAACAGGAGACCTCAGGAAGCAGTTTGCTAACACTCTTTTCGTGGATTCTGCAATGTGATATTTGGGAGCCCATAGGGTCCCATGTTGAAAAAGAAAATATCCTCACATATAACTAGAGCGAAGTTTTCTGAGAGATTGCTTTCTGATGTGTGACTTCATCACACAGAGTTCCACCCTACCCTACTTGTAGAGTTTGCTAACACCGTTGTCGTGGATTCTGCAAAGTGATCTTTGGGAGCCGAAAGGGGCCCATGGTGAAAAAGGAAATATCTTCACATAATAACAAGAGAGAGGCATTCTGTGAGAATTGCTTTCTGATGTGTGACTTCATCACACAGAGTTCCACCCTTCCCTTCTTGGAACACTTTGCTAACATTGTTGTCGTGGATTCTGCAAAGTGATATTTGGGAGCTCATTGAGGGCTATGGGTGAAAAAGGAAATATCCTCAGATCAGAAATGGAAAGAAGCCTTCTGAGAAATTGCATTGCCATGTGTGAATGCAAATCGCAGAGTTACATGTTTCTCTTCAGTGATCAGTTTTGCTAACACAGTTTTCTGGAAATCTGCAATTAGCTACTTCTTTGCGCAATGAAGCTTATGCTGACTAAGGAAATATCCCCAGATGAAAACTAGAAAGAAGCTTTCTTAGTAACTCCTTGGTGATGTGTGAAATCATCTCACAGAGTTACACTTATGTTTCGTGGAGCAGTCCATAACACTGTCTTTGAGGAACCTGAGAAGGGCTTCTTTGGATCGCAGTGAGGCCTAAGCTGAGAAAGGAAATATCATCAGTTCCAAACATGAAAGGAGCTTTCTGTGAATCTTCTTTCCGATCTGTGAATTCATCTCACAGAGTTACAACGTAGACCTCAGGAAGCAGTTTGCTAACACTCTTTTCATGGAATGTCCAAAGTGATATTTGGGACCCCATCGGGGCCCATGTTGAAAAAGGAAATATCCTCACATAATAACTAGAGAGGAGTTTTCTGAGAGGTTGCTTTCTGATGTGTGACTTCATCACACATAATTCCACCCTTCCCTTCTTGGAACAGTGTGCTAACACTGTTGTCGTGGATTCTGCAAAGTGATATTTGGGAGCCCATAGGGGCAAATGTGGAAAAAGGAAATATCCTCACATAATAACTAGAGAGAAGCTTTCTGAGAGATTGCTTTCTGATGTGTGACTTCATCACACAGAGTTCCACCCTTCCCTTCTTGGAACAGTTTGCTAACACCGTTGTCGTGGATTCTGCAAAGTGATATTTGGGAGCCCAAAGGGGCCCATGGTGAAAAAGGAAATTTCCTCACATAATAACTAGAGAGAAGCTTTCTGAGAGATTGCATTCTGATGTGTGACTTCATCAAATAGAGTTCCACATTTCCCTTCTTGCAACAGTTTGCTAAGACTGTTGTCTTGGATTCTGCAAAGTGATATTTGGGAGCCCATAGGGGCAAATGTTGAAAAAGGAAATATCCTCACATAATAAGTAGAGAGAAGCTTTCTGAGAGATTGCATTCTGATGTGTGACTTCATCAAATAGAGTTCCACATTCCCTTCTTGCAACAGTTTGCTAAGACTGTTGTCTTGGATTCTGCAAAGTTGATATTTGGGAAGCCCATAGGGGCAAATGTTGAAAAAGGAAATATCCTCACATAATAACTAGAGAGAAGCTTTCTGAGAGATTGCTTTCTGATGTGTGACTTCATCACACAGAGTTCCACCCTTCCCTTCTTGGAACAGTTTGCTAACACCGTTGTCGTGGATTCTGCAAAGTGATATTTGGGAGCTCATGAGGGCTATGGTGAAAAAGGAAATATCCTCAGATTCAAACTGGAAAGAAGCCAGCCTTCTGAGAAACTGCATTGCCATGTGTGAATGAAACTCACAGAGTTACACGTATCTCTTCAGTGATCAGATTGCTAACACCGTTTTCTGGAAATCGGCAATTAGATACTTCTTAGCGCAAAGAAGCTTACGGTGACAAAGGAAATATCCTCAGATGAAAACAAGAAGGTTTCTTAGAAACTTCTTGATGATGTGTGAATTCATCTCACAGAGTTACACTGATGATTCCTGGAACAGTCCATTCACACTGCCTTTGAGGACCCTGAGAAGGGCTTCTTTTGATCGTATTGAGGCCTACGCTGATAAGGGAAATATCATCAGTTCAAAACGTGAAAGAAAACTTTCTGAGAAACTTCTTTCTGATCTGTGAATTCATCTCACAGAATTACACTTTAAATCTCAGGAAGCAGTTAGCTAACACTCTTTTCATGGAATCTGCAGAGTGATATCTGGGAGCCATAGGGGCCCATGGTGAAAAAGGAAATTTCCTCAGATAATAACTAGAGAGAAGCTTTCTGAGAGATTGCTTTTCTGATGTGTGATTTCATCACCCAGAGTTCCACCTTCCCTTCTTGGAACAGTTTGCTAACACCGTTGTCGACGATTCTGCAAAGTGAAATTTGGGTGCTCATTGAGGGCTATGGTGAACAAGGAAATGTCCTCAGATCAAAACTGGAAAGAAGCCTTCTGAGAAACTGCATTGCCATGTGAGAATGCAACTCACAGAGTTACACGATTCTTTCAGTGATCAGTTTGCTAACACAGTTTTCTGGAAATCTGATATGGGATACTTCTTAGCGCAATGAAGCTTACGGTGACAAAGGAAAGATCCTCAGATGAAAACTAGAAAGAAGCTTTCTTAGAAACTTCTTTGTGATGTGTGAATTCATCTCACAGAGTTACACTTATGTTTCCTTTAGCAGTCCATTACACTGTCTTTGAGGAACCTGAGAAGGGCTTCTTTGGATTGCATTGAGGCCTATGCTGATAAAAGAAATATTATCAGTTCAAAACGTGAAAGAAGCTTTCTGAGAAACTTCTTTCGGATTTTTGAATCCATTTCCCAGAGTTACACCTTAGACCTCAGGAAGCAGTATACTAACGCTCTTTTCGTGGAATCTGCCAAGTGATACATGGGAGCCCACAGGTTCAAATGGTGATGAAAAACGTAATTTCCTCAGATAATAACTAGAGAGAAGCTTTCTGAGCGATGGCTTTCTGATGTGTGACTTCATTACACAGAGATCCACCCTTCCCTTCTTGGATCAGTTTACTAACACTGTTGTCGTTGATTCTGCAAAGTGATATTTGGGAGCTCATTGAGGGCTATGGTGAAACAGGAAATATCCTCACATCAAAACTGGAAAGAAGCCATCTGAGAAACTGCATTGCCACGTGTGAATGCAACTCACAGATTTACACGTTTCTATTCAGTGATCAGTTTGCTAACACAGTTTTCTGGAAATTGGCAATTAGATACTTCTTAGCGCAATGAAGCTTGTGGTGAGAAATGAAATACCCTCAGATGATAACTACAAAGAATCTTTCTTAGAAATCTCTTGGTGATGTGTGAATTCAACTCACAGAGTTACACTTATGTTACGAGGAGAAGTCCATTGACATTGTTTTTGAAGCAACTGAAAAGGGCTTCTTTGGATCGTATAGAGGGCTACGCCAATAAAGAAATATCATCAGTTCGAAACGTGAAAGAAGCTTTCTGAGGAACTTCTTTCTGATCTGTGAACTCATCCATAGGGTTACAACTGAGACCTCAGGAAGCAGTTTGCTAACACTCTTTTCGTGGAATCTGCAAAGTGATATTTGGGAGCCCATAGGGTCCCATGGTGAAAAAGGAAATATCCTCACATAGTAACTAGAGCGAAGCTTTCTGAGAGATTGCTTTCTGATGTGTGACTTCATCACACAGAGTTCCACCCTACCCTACTTGGTAGAGTTTGCTAACACCGTTGTCGTGGATTCTGCAAAGTGATATTTGAGAGCCCAAAGGGGCCCATGGTGAAAAACGAAATATCTTCACATAATAACAAGAGAGAGGCATTCTGTGAGATTGCTTTCTGATGTGTGATTTCATCACACAGAGTTCCACCCTTCCCTTCTTGGAACACTTTGCTAACATTGTTGTCGTGGATTCTGCAAAGTGATATTTGGGAGCTCATTGAGGGCTATGGTGAAAAGGAAATATCCTCAGATCAGAAATGGAAAGAAGCCTTCTGAGAAATTGCATTGCCATGTGTGAATGCAAATCGCAGAGTTACACGTTTCTCTTCAGTGATCAGTTTGCTAACACAGTTTTCTGGAAATCTGCAATTAGCTACTTCTTTGCGCAGTGAAGCTTATGCTGACTAAGGAAATATCCCCAGATGAAAACTAGAAAGAAGCTTTCTTAGTAACTCCTTGGTGATGTGTGAAATCATCTCACAGAGTTACACTTATGTTTCGTGGAGCAGTCCATTAACACTGTCTTTGAGGAACCTGAGAAGGGCTTCTTTGGATCGCAGTGAGGCCTACGCTGATAAAGGAAATATCATCAGTTCCAAACATGAAAGGAGCTTTCTGTGAATCTTCTTTCCGACCTGTGAATTCATCTCACAGAGTTACAACGTAGACCTCAGGAAGCAGTTTGCTAACACTCTTTTCATGGAATGTCCAAAGTGATATTTGGGAGCCCATCGGGGCCCATGTTGAAAAAGGAAATATCCTCACATAATAACTAGAGAGAAGTTTTCTGAGAGGTTGCTTTCTGATGTGTGACTTCATCACACATAATTCCACCCTTCTCTTCTTGGAACAGTTTGCTAACACTGTTGTCGTGGATTCTGCAAAGTGATATTTGGGAGCCCATGGGGCAAATTTTGAAAAAGGAAATATCCTCACATAATAACTAGAGAGAAGCTTTCTGAGAGATTGCATTCTGATGTGTGACTTCATCAAATAGAGTTCCACATTTCCCTTCTTGCCACAGTTTGCTAAGACTGTTGTCTTGGATTCTGCAAAGTGATATTTGGGAGCCCATAGGGGCAAATGTTGAAAAAGGAAATATCCTCACATAATAACTAGAGAGAAGCTTTCTGAGAGATTGCTTTCTGATGTGTGACTTCATCACACAGAGTTCCACCCTTCCCTTCTTGGAACAGTTTGCTAACACCGTTGTCGTGGATTCTGCAAAGTGATATTTGGAGCTCATTGAGGGCTATGGTGAAAAAGGAAATATCCTCAGATTCAAACTGGAAAGAAGCCAGCCTTCTGAGGAACTGCATTGCCATGTGTGAATGAAACTCACAGAGTTACACGTATCTCTTCAGTGATCAGATTGCTAACACCGTTTTCTGGAAATCGGCAATTAGATACTTCTTAGCGCAAAGAAGCTTACGGTGACAAAGGAAATATCCTCAGATGAAAACAAGAAAGAAGGTTTCTTAGAAACTTCTTGATGATGTGTGAATTCATCTCAGAGAGTTACACTGATGATTCCTGGAACAGTCCATTCACACTGCCTTTGAGGACCCTGAGAAGGGCTTCTTTTGATCGTATTGAGGCCTACGCTGATAAGGGAAATATCATCAGTTCAAAACGTGAAAGAAACTTTCTGAGAAACTTCTTTGTGATCTGTGAATTCATCTCACAGAATTACACTTTAAATCTCAGGAAGCAGTTAGCTAACACTCTTTTCATGGAATCTGCAGAGTGATATCTGGGAGCCATAGGGGCCCATGGTGAAAAAGGAAATTTCCTCAGATAATAACTAGAGAGAAGCTTTCTGAGAGATTGCTTTTCTGATGTGTGATTTCATCACCCAGAGTTCCACCTTCCCTTCTTGGAACAGTTTGCTAACACCGTTGTCGACGATTCTGCAAAGTGAAATTTGGGTGCTCATTGAGGGCTATGGTGAACAAGGAAATGTCCTCAGATCAAACTGGAAAGAAGCCTTCTGAGAAAACTGCATTGCCATGTGAGAATGCAACTCACAGAGTTACACGATTCTTTCAGTGATCAGTGTGCTAACACAGTTTTCTGGAAATCTGATATGGGATACTTCTTAGCGCAATGAAGCTTACGGTGACAAAGGAAAGATCCTCAGATGAAAACTAGAAAGAAGCTTTCTTAGAAACTTCTTTGTGATGTGTGAATTCATCTCACAGAGTTACACTTATGTTTCCTTTAGCAGTCCATTTACACTGTCTTTGAGGCACCTGAGAAGGGCTTCTTTGGATTGCATTGAGGCCTATGCTGATAAAAGAAATATTATCAGTTCAAAACGTGAAAGAAGCTTTCTGAGAAACTTCTTTCTGATCTGTGAATCCATTTCGCAGAGTTACACCTTAGACCTCAGGAAGCAGTTTACTAACGCTCTTTTCGTGGAATCTGCCAAGTGATATATGGGAGCCCACAGGTTCAAATGGTGAAAAACGTAATTTCCTCAGATAATAACTAGAGAGAAGCTTTCTGAGCGATGGCTTTCTGATGTGTGACTTCATTACACAGAGATCCACCCTTCCCTTCTTGGATCAGTTTACTAACACTGTTGTCGTTGATTCTGCAAAGTGATATTTGGGAGCTCATTGAGGGCTATGGTGAAAAAGGAAATATCCTCACATCAAAACTGGAAAGAAGCTTTCCGAGAAACTGCATTGCCACGTATGAATGCAACTCACAGATTTACACGTTTCTATTCAGTGATCAGTTTGCTAACACAGTTTTCTGGAAATCGGCAATTAGATACTTCTTAGCGCAATGAAGCTTGTGGTGAGAAATGAAATACCCTCAGATGAAAACTACAAAGAATCTTTCTTAGAAATCTCTTGGTGATGTGTGAATTCAACTCAAAGAGTTACACTTATGTTACGAGGAGAAGTCCATTGACACTGTTTTTGAAAAAACTGAAAAGGGCTTCTTTGGATCGTATAGAGGGCTTCGCCAATAAAGAAATATCATCAGTTCGAAACGTGAAAGAAGCTTTCTGAGGAACTTCTTTCTGATCTGTGAACTCATCCATAGGGTTACAACTGAGACCTCAGGAAGCAGTTTGCTAACACTCTTTCGTGGAATCTGCAAAGTGATATTTGGGAGCCCATAGGGTCCCATGGTGAAAAGGAAATGTCCTCACATAGTAACTAGAGTGAAGCTTTCTGAGAGATTGCTTTCTGATGTGTGACTTCATCACACAGAGTTCCACCCTACCCTACTTGGTAGAGTTTGCTAACACCGTTGTCGTGGATTCTGCAAAGTGATATTTGGGAGCCCAAAGGGGCCCATGGTGAAAAAGGAAATATCTTCACATAATAACAAGAGAGAGGCATTCTGTGAGATTGCTTTCTGCTGTGTGACTTCATCACACAGAGTTCCACCCTTCCCTTCTTGGAACACTTTGCTAACATTGTTGTCGTGGATTCTGCAAAGTGATATTTGGGAGCTCATTGAGGGCTACGGTGAAAAAGGAAATATCCTCAGATCTACACTGGAAAGAAGCCTTCTGAGAAACTGCATTGCCACGTGTGAATGCATCTCAAATTGTTACACATTTCTCTTCAATGATCAGTTTGCTAACATAGTTTTCTGGAAATCTGCAACCGAATACTTCTTAGCGCAATGAGGCTTACGGTAAAAAAGGAAATATCCTCAGAGGAAAACTAGAAAGAAGCTTTCGTAGAAACTTCTTTGTTATCTGTGAATTCATCTCACAGAATTATACCTTAGATCTCAGGAAGCAGTTTGCTAACACTCTTTTCGTGTAATCTGCAAAGTGATATTTCAGAGCCCATAGGGACCCATGGTGAAAAACGAAATATCCTCAGATAATAACTAGTTAGAAGCTTTCTGAGAGCATACTTTCTGATGTGTGACTTCATCACACAGAGTTCCAAAGTCCGCTTCTTGGAGGAGTTTGCTAACACTGTTGTCGTGGATACTGTAAGTGATATTTGGGAGCCCATCGGGCCCATGTGAAAAAGTAAATATCCTCACATAATAACTACAGAGAAGCTTTCTGAGAGATTGCTTTCTGATGTGTGACTTCATCACACACAGTTCCAGCCTTCCCTTTTAGGAACAGTTTGCTAACACTGTTGTCATGGATTCTGCAAAGTGATCTTTGTGAGCTCATTGAGGGCTATGGTTAAAAAGGAAATATCCTCAGATAAAAACTGGAAAGAAGCCTCCTGAGAAATTGCATTGCCATGTGTGAATGCAAATCGCAGAGTTACACATTTCTCTTCAGTGATCAGTTTGCTAACACAGTTTTCTGGAAATCTGCAATTAGCTACTTCTTTGCGCAATGAAGCTTATGCTGACTAAGGAAATATCCCCAGATGAAAACTAGAAAGAAGCTTTCTTAGTAACTCCTTGGTGATGTGTGAAATCATCTCACAGAGTTACACTTATGTTTCGTGGAGCACTCCATTAACACTGTCTTTGAGGAACCTGAGAAGGGCTTCTTTGGATCACATTGAGGCCTAAACTGATAAAGGAAATATCATCAGTTCAAAACGTGAAAGAAGCCTTCTGGGAAACTTCTTTGTTATCTGTGAATTCATCTCACAGAATTACACCTTAGAACTCAGGAAGCAGTTTGCTAACACTCTTTTCGTGGAATCTGCAAAGTGATATTTCGGAGCCCATAGGGGCCCATGGTGAAAAAGGAAATATCCTCAGATAATAACTAGTGAGAAGCTTTCTGAGTGCATACTTTCTGATGTGTGACTTCATCACACAGAATTCCAAAGTCCCCTTCTTGGAAGAGTTTGCTAACACTGTTGTCGTGGATTCTGTAAAGTGATATTTGGGAGCCCATCGGGCCCATGTGAAAAAGGAAATATCCTCACTTAATAACGAGAGAGAAGCTTTCTGAGAGATGCTTTCTGATGTGTGACTTCATCACACAGCGTTGCACCCTTCCCTTCTTGGAACAGTTTGCTAACACTGTTGTCGTGGATTCTGCAAATTGATATTTGGGAACTCATTGAGGGGTATGGTGAAAAAGGAAATATACTCAGATCGAAACTGAAAAGAAGCCTTCTGAGAAACTGAATTGCCATGTGTGAATGCAACTCACAGAGTTGCACGCTTCTCTTCAGTGATCAGTTTGCTAAAACAGTTTTCTGAAAATCTGCAATGGGATACTTCTTAGCGCCACGAAGCTTACCGTGACAAAGGAAATATCCTCAGAGGAAAAGTAGAAAGAAGCTTTGTTAGAAACCTCTTGGTGATGTGTGAATTCATTTCACAAAGTTACACTTAGGTTTCGTGGAGCAGTCCATTAACACTTGTCTCTGAGGAATATGAGAAGGGCTTCTTTGCATCGCAGTGAGACCTACGCTGATAAAGGAAATATCATCAGCTCAAAACGTGAAAGCAGCTTTCTGATAAACTTCTTTCTGATCTGTGAATTCATGTCACAGAGTTACACCTTAGACCCCAGGTAGCAGTTTGCTGACACTCTTTCTGTGGAATCTGCAAAGTGATATTTGGGAGTCCTTAGGGGCCCATGGTGAAAAAGGAAAAATCCTCACATAATAAGTAGAATGAAGCTTTCGGAGAGATTGCTTTTCTGATGTGTGACTTCATCACTCCGAGTCCCACACTTCCTTTCTTGGAACATTGCTAACACAGTTGTCGTGTATTCTGCAAAGTGATATTTGGGAGCTCATTGAGGGCTACGGTGAAAAAGGAAATATCCTCAGATCAAAACTGTTAAATAGCCTTCTGAGAAACTGCATTGCCGTGTGTGAATGTAACTCACAGAGTTACAAGTTTCTCCCCAGTGATCAGTTTGCTAACACAGTTTTCTGGAAATCTGCAATGGGATTCCTCTTAGCGCAATGAAGCTTACGGTAACAAAGGAAATATCCTCTGAGAAATACTAGAAAGAAGCTTTATTAGAAACTTCTTGATGATGTGTGAATTCATCTCACAGAGTTACACTTATGTTTCGTGGAGCAGTCCATTTACACTGTCTTTGAGGAACCTGAGAAGGGCTTCTTTGGATCGTATTGAGGCCTACGCTGATAAAGGAAATATCATCAGTTTAAAATGTGAAAGAAGCTTTCTGAGAAACTTCTTTCTGACCCGTGAATTCATCTCACAGGGTTACACCTTAGAGCTCAGGAAGCAGTTTGCTAACCCTCTTTTCGTGGAATCTGCAAAGTGATATTTGGGAACCCTTAGGGGGCCATGGTGAAAATGGAAATATCCTCAGATAATAACTAGAGAGAAGCTTTCTTAGAGATTGATTTCTGATGTGTGACTTCATCACACAGAGTTCCACACTTCCCTTCTTGGAACAGTTTGCTATCACTGTTGTCTTGGATTCTGCAAATTGATATTGGGGAGTCCATAGTGTCCCGTGGTGAAAAAGGAAATATCTGAGGTGCGGAGCAAGATGGCCGAATAGGAACATCTCCAGTCTCCAACTCCCAGCGCGAGCGATACAGAAGACCGGTGATTTCTGTATTTTCAACTGAGGGTACTGGGGTCATCTCACTAGGGAGTGCCGGATAATTGGTGCTGTTTAGCTGCTCTAGCCTGACCAGCGAGAGCTGAAGCAGGGCGAGGCATCGCCTCACCTGGAAGCGCAAGAGGGAAGGGAATCCGTTTTCCTAGCCAGGGGAACTGAGACACACAACACCTGGAAAATCGGGTAACTCCCACCCCAATAATGCGCATTAAGCAAACAGGCACACCAGGAGAGTGTATCCCACACCTGGCCAGGAGGGTCCCACGCCCACGGAGCCTCCCTCACTGCTAACACAGCAGTCTGTGGCGATCTGTCCGCAGGGGCAGCGGCAAGGCTGGGGGAGGGGCGCCCGCCATTGCTGAGGCTTAAGTAGGTAAACAAAGCCGCTGGGAAGCTCTAACTGGGTGGAGCTCACAGAAGCTCAAGGAACACTGCCTGTCTCTGTAGTCTCCACCTCTGGGGAGAGCGCACAGCTGAAGACCAACAGGGGAAGAAGCAGCGGCGGCCGGTGCAGAGGCGAACGACTCTGTCTGACAGCTTTGGGAACACCCGTGGATCTCCAATCGTGGAGGTTGAGGATCTGAGAACGGACAGACTGCCTGCTCAGGTGGGTCCCTGACCCCTGAGTAGCCTAGCTGGGAGACATCCCCCATAGGGGCAGTCTGACACCCCAAAACTCACAGGGTGGAGTACACCCCTTAGAGGAAACTCCAAAGGAAGAATCAGACAGGTACACTCGATGTTCTGCAATATCTATCTTCGACAACTGCCTGCGGCTGATTACCAGGTAACAGGGTCAGGAGTGGACTCATCAAGCCAATCTCCAACAGACCAACAGAGAGTCCCTCTGACTGTCAGAAGGAAAACTATCAACAGGAAGGACAACCTATACCCAAAACCCCATCAGTACGTCACCATCATCAAAGAGCAGAGAAGATAAAACCACAAAGATGGGGAAAAAGCAGGGCAGAAAAGCTGAAATTCAAAAAATAAGAACGCATCTCCCCCTACAAAGGAGCGCAGCCCATCGCCAGCAACGGATATCAAGGCTGGTAGAGAATGACTTTGACGAGATGAGAGAAGAAGGCTTCAGTCTATCAAACTTCTCAGAGATAAAGGAGAAATTACGTACCCAGTGCAAAGAAACTAAACATCTTGAAAAAAGAGTGGAAGAACTGACAGCTAGACTAATTAATGCAGAGAAGATCATAAACGAAATGACAGAGGTGAAAACCATGACACGAGAAATACGTGACAAATGCACAAGCTTCAGTAACCGACTCGATCAACTGGAAGAAAGTATCAGCGATGAGGATCAAATCAATGAAATGAAGCGAGAAGAGAAACCAAAAAAAAAAAGAAGGAAAAGAAATGAACAAAGCCTGCAAGAAGTATGGGATTATGTAAAAAGACCAAATCTACGTCTGATTGGGGTGCCTGAAAGTGAGGGGGACAATGGAACCAAGTTGGAAAACACTCTTCAGGATATCATCCAGGAGAACTTCCCCAACCTAGAAGGGCAGGCCAACATTCAAATTCAGGAAATACAGAGAATGCCACAAAGATACTCCTCGACAAGAGCAACTCCAAGACACATAATTGCCAGATTCACCAAAGTTGAAATGAAGGAAAAAATCTTAAGGGCAGGCAGAGAGAAAGGTCGGGTTAACCACAAAGGGAAGCCCATCAGACTAACAACAGATCTCTCGGCAGAAACTGTACAAACCAGAAGAGAGTGGGGGCCAATATTCAACGTTCTTAAAGAAAAGAATTTTCAACCCAGAATTTCATATCCAGCCAAACTAAGTTTCATTAGTGAGGGAGAAATAAAATCCTTTACAGATAAGCAAATGCTTAGAGATTTTGTCACCACCAGGCCTGCCTTAGAAGAGACCCTGAAGGAAGCCCTAAACATGGAAAGGAACAACCGGTACGAGCCATTGCAAAAACATGCCAAAATGTAAAGACCATCGAGGCTAGCAAGAAACTGCATCAACTAACGAGCAAAATAACAGTTAATATCATAATGGCAGGATCAAGTTCACACATAACAATATTAACCTTAAATGTAAATGGACTAAATGCTCCAATTAAAAGACACAGACTGGCAAACTGGATCAAGAGTCAAGACCCATCAGTCTGCTGTATTCAGGAAACCCATCTCACATGCAGAGACATACATAGGCTCAAAATAAAGGGATGGAGGAAGATCTACCAAGCAAATGGAGAACAAAAAAACAGGGGTTGCAATCCTAGGCTCTGATAAAACAGACTTGAAACCATCA